>NC_066583.1:177522062-177822062 GCF_024323335.1 Lathyrus oleraceus
CATGGACGCATGCAGAAACACACATACACACACACAATCACACTCACACATGCACACGCACACACACACACACACATACACATCCACGCATGCATGCATGCAAACACACACGCATACACACACACACACACACACACACACACACACACACACACTTTTCTTAAAGTGTCTGTTGTATGAAGGTCATTTCATATGCAATAGTAGGGTGGCGTTAGCAGCAGAGAGTTGGTGATGATGGGATGTGAGAAGATCATTTAGTATAAAGTATAATCCTGTAAGATATGACATATTTGTCCTCTTAGGAAATACCCTTTTTTAATTATACTTTCCTTGAATATATTTCTTGTTATAATCAGAGACTTCATATAAGAGATAAAGTGAAGCTTGATCAAAGTACAGAGCCTAGATGATGTAGACTACAAAGTCTATTTAGAGTGAGGCTTGAAAGTGTCAGAGTCTAGAGTAATTTTAAACAAGAAATGTTGAAGCATTTACTAGTTTGTTGAGATGCTTAAATTGTTCGGAGAAACATTTCCTTTGCTTACTGACTATTAGTCGGAGGCTTCATATAAGAGTTTTTAAAGCTTGAGTAGAGTTCATAGGCTTGATCTATCATATTCTTTTGTCATAGTCATTCTTAATAATTCCTTGCAAGAGTGTAGACTTTGATGAACCTAAACCTTGACTTTGCTCTAATCACACCTTTGAATTAGTCATTTTATTCATAGTGTGTCTTCACTTTGGAATCTGCTATCAATTTTCTTTAAACTTCGTCTGCATTCAGATTTGACTTTTTCAAAGTCTGAATCTGCTTTCTTTTATCTGTGCACTTAACAAAAATAGTCAAAGCAAAAAATTATTCTCTACACTTTGTTATCATCAAAATTAAGGATAATTGTAGAAACAAACTTGTTCCAACAATTTCAATACATCTTGCTCGCATCTCGTGGGCCACCGTATTACATGCTAATCTAGAGATCATAGTAACAGATCTCTAGTTAAGATCTAGATAACTTCTCCATATAACCTTACTGGTTTCATATTCCATGTCACTACTTCACCATCCAACTTGTGGCATACTTGGATTTATTTAAGGTACTCCTTGACTCAGTCCTATTTTCGTTCTAAATTATTCCTCAATGGATCCTCTACTCAAAACTTTAGTTTCTGTAATACTTGCCAAGAAACAAAAAATTATATTGGGTTCCTTTCGAAACACAACATTCCATTCCTTGAATTTGGTAGATGTCCTCGTCATGTTCAGCCCTAACCATGATTGCTTGAACTTCCTTCCCATATACTAGAGGTAAACTCAAGAGATACTCTAGATATCCCACTAGGCTACCTAGATATTTTAACATAACCCCTGGGAAATATGAATGTCATGTCGATCACATGTCTCTACATGATTCACAGATCATGACCACATCGTGTCTCCCATATTCGAGCATAGTATCTATATCATCAATATCCTATTATTCTTCTAAGGTGTCAGTTAAGCATCTAAGCATATAGTTAGCATCGTGTATTTAGGATGCCCAACTTGTATATCTTATCCCATCACTAACCATGTTATTATCCATCTCAAGGATGTTATTTCCTTATCTATATCATATCTATGCAAGTTAAATTATGATATAACCAACACTCTAACAATGGAATTTGCATCGCCATTAGCAATTTTTAGTCGAGTTCTAGCCTGCAATTTGCTGTAGTTGTAGGTCTTTTATATCCTCAGTGAAATGTTTCACAAAAGCTCGAGGTAAACTTTGAGTCCTTACCTAACACATTGATTTCTTGGATTCCTACACAACTCCATTATGTCTACGGTAACTACTGTCTAAAATGTATTATAGTTGGTTTCAACTGTGATATATAAGTAGCTCGATCATTTTATTTATCATAATTGGATTGGAATCCTTTACTCTTTATGCATACGAGACAGACCAACAGTGAAATCTCTAACGATATTTTCCTGCACCCACTCTAAAAATCTCATGTGGTTTTTTTAGTATGTTATATGGTCTATGATGCTCGATTTATACTCATGGATTATAAATTATTTAATTACAATCTCTCCTCATCTTTTCTTCCGTACTATACCATCAATAATCTTCCTTAACTCGCATAACATCTCTTTGACTGCATTGCTCCCTGAGCTTCATGCGCTAGTAAGAATTCCATTAATCACATCATGTTACAAATCCTTTTCATTTATTCCTGTGAGCGTTCAATCATCATTAGGTTACTTGGCGAATTACGCTCTTATCTAGCTTATGAACTTAATCAGCTTCCTCAACCCCACTATTCCATTCTAGTTATTGATTACACGAACCTCCTTTCCATGCATAAACCTTAAGCTAGTCAGACTTTACATTTATGAAATGTTAGTAGGAACACTTAGTCAATTTCCATGAATCTCACTTGAAACTTTACACTAATGACCCTTGGCTAGGTCATGGACAAACCTTCTTTCATACAAACTTTAACAACCATAGTTATATGTCTAAACTAATAACTAGTGACATTAATATTTTGGTACTAGATAAATCAATATACAAATCAATAAGTGGACCATATAAATTTTTTCACAATAATACAAAATAAATTGATACATCATCTATCATACAAAATCTTCAACACAATGGAAATAAGCTACATCAAGTCCTCAGTGTCAAGTCCTCACTTGCAAACTCAATATAAATCACTTATTACCTTTAAATTAATATAAAAACTTTGGATGAGAAAATAATGTCAGTGAGTTTCCAATCTAAACCACTAAATTTCCCACTTCCTATCTACCCAGTGAAGCTAGCGGAAATATGTCCGAACACATCGCACGCTCAAACATACAACAGAGTTGCCATCGAACTTTATTTATTCTCGAAGGAAAAGAAAACATCGATAAAATCCGGGGGAAGAGAAATGGGTAAGGAAGTTAGTTATGCAATAGGAAGGTATTAGTAATGGTAACTTTTTCTTCAGAGTTGTTAGATTAAATTCTTCGGAGTTATTATCCTTGACTTTTTCAGAATATTAATAATAACACCCTCTTTAGAATAAGAATGTTTGGGATATTATTAACTGAATAAAAATGATCAAAATAATTACGCTTCTCCCCCTTGTCATCAGTAAAAAAGAATCATAAAATGTTCAAAGAAATTCAATAAATAGAGAAACCAAAATATTCATTAAAAGATGAGAAAATAATACATAAAGGCTGGAGGAAAAAGAACAACAAAAAGAGATAGTAATCAATAGGTCAAAAAGATACTCTTTTTTAAGGGTCACGTTTCCTCTTCTTCTGAGTCTCCAAGTCCGTAACACCTACAAGTTTCCTTCCCCAAGAGATCTCAAGTGCTTTAGTCAAACCTGTCTTTTGTACTTCCTAAACTATCCATTAATGAACAAACAGTTTAGTGATAACTCTCCCAAAAGGAATGAAGGAAAAGTCACCCTCTCGAGAGGTCAAGATTCTCTATTTCGGATATTTAAAGATAGTAAGAGGTAGATTAACTCTTACCCTTGAGATAAGTAAATGCATGAGATGTTTATCATCTATAGATAAGAAGAGCGAGTTTTGATCCCTTGGTAAAAAAATTGTGATAATCAGTCGATACCACAAATTTTTTATAGGAGTCATATCAGAAGCTTTGGAAGGGTTTCCAGAACTTTTGGTGATGGAGATAATGTTGTTGCGAAAGGTGAGATTGGTTCTGTACCATTCAATATTTGCACCATCTTCTTCAAAATTAATGATATCATCAATAAGTGAAGGAGTGATGGTAATACGAATGTTCATGACAATAGACCGGATTTCCTCAACATTTTCATCATTAAAAATAATTGAAGCATTCATCCAAACAATTTGACAAGGATGGGAATGACTGGACCAGGAAGCATGGCAAAGTAATTTCCCCAATGTTGAGAGGTACCAAGATTATGAATGTTAAAATCCGTGGCTTTTAGCTCTTCAAACTTAACCACTTTTTCCAGGATAGTAACAAACTCAGTTTCATCACTTTTTAAAAGTTTTTGTCACTCAATTTATCAAATAGAAGCGATGTAGATAAAAATATGAACACAAGAAATTTTATCATGGTTCACTGTTAACTAAGTTACCTCCAGTCCACCTGTAACACCCTGATTTTTAGATTATTAATTTTAATCTAATTATTTGAGTGTTTATATGTGTACTTCTTAAACTATTTGATTATTTGAGTTATGTTGGGATTTTGTGAGATTTAGGGATAATTCGATAATTTAATTTAATTATAAGAATATATGAGTATTTTAGAGTGGTGAAGAAAAATAGAAATTTAATAGAAATAATTAGATAATTGAGTATCTAGAGAGAACTAATGGATTAGGAGAATTAAAAATAAAATAGTTATTTTAGAGTTTTTAATTATTAAATAATTGAGAATTAGAATTTTATAAGATAAATAGGTGTTGGAATTATTAATTGATTAAATAATGAAATATTAGATAATTTTAATCATTTAGTAATAATTGAAATAATTAGAGTCTTAGAAATAAATCATATAATGATAGTTAAGTATTTATTTAATTAAATATATATTTTTAATTAAAATATTTATTTAACTAAAATATTTATTTAGTTAAAAAATAAAGTGTTATAATATTCAGTAAAATATGATTTATTGGAATAATTGATTATTGGGATTAATCATATAATTATAATAGTAATAATATTCTATCGTTAAAAATACATTAACCTTAAAACTTAAGTGTGAATGTAACAATGAGGGCGAAAAGGTTAACCGGGACTTGAGGGCTGAGCGAATGACAATTGAAAAACTTAGAAATAACTATAATAATAATAATTATTATAATGAGTGTTTTTATTAAATAATCATTTAAAATAAAATATTTAATTAATAAAAGTGTTATTTTTATTTTTGATAAAATAAATAAAGTTATAATTAAACTATTATTTAATTGTGACATATTATTAATAATAACAAAAATATTTATTTTCTTTGGAATAATTATATAGTTGGGATTATTTTATTAATAATAAAGATAGAATTAGGGTAATAAGAAAAGATAGAAAGATTGGGAAGTGGCGGTGAAAATTGGAATTTTGGAAATGGATCATTGGGGAGTGACATAGGAACGTGAAGAAATTGTCAAAATTTTATCAGGTAAGGGTGGAGAATTACTTAGGTGATTTTTTTTAGGCAGCATGATGGTGAGGGTTCCCTTAGCCTCTCATCAACGCCATTGGTATTTATTTCCTTACCTATATAAATATACTCATATATCAATTATTTTATGTTAAGACCAAATGGGATTAGACCCAACCCCTTTGGTCGTATATTTTATATTTTATGATAATAGCTCACAAGTTTTAAATTGATGCAATATGCATGTTGATTGGTGATGGTTGTTGGTCGATCATATTATGATCGACATGTGATCCTATAGTATCGTAAAAGTTATATTTCCTTAAAATTGTCAGAAGAGCTATATTTCCTTTAAAAAAATAGAAAATTAGAAAACTGAAACTTTTTATTAAAAAAAATAGAAATTAATATTATTATTAATAATTATAATAATTATTTTGTAATAATTCTTATATATAATAATTAATTATTTTATAATAAATTTTTATAATAGTCATTTAAAATAATTAACATTATTAATATTGAGTTAAAAATTATTATTAATATTGAGTTAATAATTATTAAGATAAAATAATTATTTTAAAATTAATATTATTATTATTGAGTTAAACCACAAACCCCTATAGTTATAGTAGAGTTATCACTCGTGAAGGTTGCTCTTAGAGCCCCTTTGAATACTTTAGAGCACTTTGAGTACTTTAGAGTAATTATGGAGTTATAAAGTGACATAATAAGGTTTTGAGATGTTTTGAGAATTTTTGTAATTTTGTCGCTTTTGTGGTTCGTGAATATATTGTTTAATAAACAGAATTTTAGGTGATTTGAATTTGGGTGACTCTTATTGCATAATTTGTGGTTCGTGAATGGAACATATTTTAGTGATATCCTTTGAGATAATTTTGGTGTTTATGAGTATTATTATACATAATTTTGGTGAATTATGATGTTTGTCCATGAAATGCATATTCGTGATTCATATTATTATGCATTCATATATTTCAGAGTTTAGGTGGGACTTCGGTCCATTTTGGTGGCCTCAGATCCGTTGGTGGGGATTGTAGGTCTTGGTGGAAAAGACCAGGGGCGAGTCTCAGATCCATTAGTGGGGATCATTGGTCTGGGAAGGACCAGGGGACTAGTGGAATAAAATCAGTAAAATACCTCTGATATCCACAAATTTGACACCATATGCATATAGGTGAAGGAGTTTGTGCATACTAGCATTGCATATATTGAGAATGATATATTTGCTTGTATTTATAATTGTGTTTGTGTTTTAACATTAATGATATGTTTGTATTATTATCCTGCTCCTAAATTTCACCGTTATTATTTGTAAGCGTATTCTCACCCCTTCTTTGTTTGTTGGGTGGCTATGTACAATGTTTGTATAGGTAATTAGCAGGAGTAATAGCTTGTGATAACTGTGGGATGACTTTAGTTCCCTCTTAGCATTTACTATTTTTATTTTAGTTCGAATAATGCTCTGGTTCTGTAACATTGGGGAACGAGATGCTTATGTTTTAATGTATTGAGTTGTAACTCATATTCATGGAGTTTTTCAATGATGTTTTAACTGAGACTATATTATGTTTTCTTTTAATTTCTGCTCCGAATTATTAAAGTTGCATGTTTATGTATGAGTGTTTGGTTAAGTAACATCCTACGTGTGGATTTTTATTTAAAATTAAATTTTGGGGTTTTAGGGTGTTACACCACCCACCTGAGTTATTTTGCCTTAGAAAAGGACTTAATCCAGTAATCCACATGATTACAACCATAAATACTAACCGCCAATGTCTTCTTGAGTATTCAGAATAACACTAGTCACTCAAGGACTTAACCAAGGTTAAGAATCATTTTGTGTTTACAAAGGTTGCTTCTCAAAGAAGTAGATAACACACAATAAAGTTCAAATGAATACACTTAAAATGATATATAATGAAAGTTCTAAGTGTTTCTTTCTTCTCTTTTATTTTCTACACAGATGATTTTTCTTTGTTCTTGTGCTTTGTTGCTTCTCTATTTGTGTTGTGGTGTTGTAGCTTCGGTGTGGACAGACTCTCTCTCTCTCTCTCTCTCTCTCTCTCTCTCTCTCTCTCTCTCTCTCTCTCTCTCTCTCTCTCTCTCTCTCTCTCTCTCTCACACACACACACACACACACACACACACACACACACACACACACATCTTTCTATATTCTTCTTCCTCTAAATATATAAGTAAAATAGATCCATTAGAGGGCAGAATAGGAATTTCCCTTAAAAGGTTTGTTTAAGAAGGTCACTTCATATGCAATAGTAGGGTGGCGCTAGCAGCACAGAGTTGGTGATGATGGGACATGAGAATATCATTTAGTACAGAGTACAATCCTTGAAGATATGTCATATCTGTCCTTTTAGGAAATCTCCCTTTTTAATTTTACTTTCCTTGAATATATTTCTCGTCATAATCATAGGCTTAATTTAAGAGATGAAGTGAAGCATGATTAAAGTCTAGAGCCTAGATGATGTAGACTACAAAGTCTATTTAAAGTGAGTCTTGAAAGTATCATAGTCTAGAGTAATTCAGAACAAGAAATGCTTAAGCATTTACTAGTTTGTTTAGATGCTTATATTGTTCAGAGAAGTTGTTACTTTGCTTACTGACTACTGGTAAGAGGTTTCATATAAGAGTTATTTAAACTTAAGTAGAGTTCAGAGACTTGATATATCATTGTCTTTTTTCAGAAATATTCTGAATAATTCCTTGCAGGAGTGTAGACTTTGATGAACCTGAACCTCGTCTTTGCTCTAATCACACTTTTGTATTCTTCCTTTTTTTCAGAGTGTGTCTTCACTTTAGAATCTACTATCAATTTTCTTCAGACTTTGCATGCTTTTATATTTGAGTTCTTCAGAGTCTGAATCTATTTTCTTTAATCTGCACATTTAACAAAAATATTCAAGTATAAAATGTTGGTGTAAGCCCTAGAGGCCAATACTTTTGGTACTTGTATCGAATTATTTATTAATAATAAAAGACTTTTTCTTTATTACGGTTGTTTAATAAAGTCCCTAGAATAGCTAGTCCGTTTAATGCATCAAGTGTGACTTGATCATGAGACCACATTAAACATAAGGACACTATTCTTAAAGTATCCGTAGTCGAGCTTTATTGTGAAGTGGGATAACGTTAAAGCATTAAGACTATTATGTTTGTAGACTGATGATCACATCTCATGGATCATGGATAAAGAGTTATCAAGTCTTAAACATAGGTATGAATATTAAGAGTAATATTTATACCGGATTGACCCGCTATGAGAATACTATATAGAAAGTTATGCAAAGTGTCATAAGTTATTCTCATGGTGATAATGGTGTATGCCACTCTTCGACCTGAAACCACTATGGACCCTAGATGTAGAGTCGAGTGCTTTGTTGTTGATCTAACATTGTCCGTAACTAGATAACCATAAAGACAGTTGATGGGTACTCCACGAAGCATGCTGAGAGACATGAGTGTCCTAGATGGAATTTGCCCATCCTACGTAACAGGATAAATGTCTATGGGCCCAATATTGAACTGGACAAGGATGACACGGTCTATACCTTGTGTTCAATATAGACATAAGGGCAAAGGGGTAATTATACACATAATTATTATCACAGGAGGTTTTGCCAGATCACATGACATTTTCGTGTCTTGGGTAGCAGTGATGTGTTGCTAGATACCGCTCACTGTTTATTATGTTAAATGCGTGATTTAATATAATTGCCAACGTCGCGAAAACCTACAGGGTCACACACAAAGGACGGGTTGATGAGAGATAGAGTAACTAAGGAACATCGTAAGGTACGGTGTACTTAAGTAGAATACGAAGTATGGTAAGGTACCAAATACTTAAGTGATTTTGGCATATTATGAGATATGGGCCAAAATACATTTAAGTGGGCTTTTTGGCTTGAAGCCCACACAAGTGGTTCTATAAATAGAACTCTTGTGCAGAAGCATTGTATGGGAATACAACACAACTGAAGAGTTGGAATTTCGTCTCTCTCTTTTTCTCACTCAAAGCCTTCATTCATAACAGGTAGCACTGTGATTGAAGGAATCCGTTCGTGTGGACTGAGGTGAGACGTTGTCATCGTTCAACGTTTGTGATCGCCATAAGAGGTAACGATTCTATCACTGATCATTCCCATTCGTAAGGATCACTAAATGGAGAAATTTTAAATTCCGTTGCGCCTTGGATGGCAATTCTCCTTCAACAAAAATATTGAAGTACAAAATTATTCTCTACACTTTGTTATCATCAAAACTTAAGGATAAGTGTAAAATCAAACTTGTTTCAACAATTCAAATGCATCTTGCTTGCATCTCGTGGGTCACCGCATTACATCCTTACCTAGAGATCATAGTAACAAATCTCTAGTTAAGATCTAGGTAACTTCTCCACATAACCTTACTGGTTTCATATTCCATGTCACTGTTTCACCATCCCAACTGTGGCATACCTAAATTTATTTAAGGTACTCCTTGAGTCTATCCTATTCTCGTTCTAAATTATTCCTTAATGGATCCTCTACTCAAAATTTTAGTTTTTTGTAATACTTGCCCGGAGACATAAAATTATATTGGGTTCCTTTCGAAACACAACATTCCATTCCTTGAATTTGGTAGATGTCATCTTCACGTTCACCCCTAACCACGATTGCTTGGACTTCCTTGCCATATACTAGGGGTAAACTCATGAGATACTCTACATATCCCACTAGGCTACCTGGATATTTCAACATATCCTATGGGATATATATATATATATATATATATATATATATATATATATATATATATATATATATATATATGAATGTCATGTTGATCACATGTCTCTACATGATTCACAGATCATGACCAAGTCGTGTCTCCCATATTCGAGCATAATATCTATATCATCAATATCCTATTATTATTCCGAGGTGTCGGTTAAGCATCTAAGCATATAGTTAGGATCATGTATTTAGGATGCGCATCTTGTATATCTTATCCCATCACTAACCATGTTATTACCCATCTCAAGGATGTTATTTCCTTATCTATATCATATATATGCAAGTTAAGTTATGATATAACCAACACTCTAACAATGGAATTTGCATCACCATTAGCAATTTTTAGCCGAGTTCTAGCCTGCAATTTTCTCTAGTTGTAGGTGTTCTACATACTCTATGTAATGTTCCAAAAAAAAGCTCGAGGTAAACTTCGAGTCCTTGCCTAACACATTGATTCTTGGATTCCTACACAACTCCATTATCTCTTCAGTAACTACTGTCTGAAATGTATTATAGTTGGTTTCAACTGTGATATATATGTTGCTCAATCATTCTATTTATCATAATTGGATTGGAACCCTTTACTCTTTATGCATACGAGATAGACCAACTGTGAAATCTCTGACGATATTTTCCCGCACCCACTCTAAAAATCTCATGTGTTTTTTTTAGAATGTTATACGGTGTATGATGCTCTATTTATACTCATGGAATATAAATTATTGAGTTGTAATCTCTCCTCGTCTTTGCTTCCGTACTATACCACCAACCAGTTCTCCTTAACTCGCAGAACATCTCTTTGACTGCATTGCTCCCTAAGGTTCGTGCGCTGGTAAGCATTCCATCATTCTATCCTGTTATAGAGCCTTTTCATTTATTCCTTTGAGAGTTGAATCATCATTAGGTTACTTGGCGAATGACGCTCTTATCCAGCTTAAGATTTCCATCTCTAAAAGCTCATGAACTTAAGTGGCTTCTTTAACCCCACTATTCCATTCTAGACACTATCCTCCTTTCCATGCATAAACCTTAAGCTAGTCAGACTTAACATTTATGAAATGGTAGTAGGAACACATAGTCAATTTCCATGAATCTCTCTTTAAACTTTACACTAATGACCCATGGCTAGGCCATGAACAAACCTTCTTTGATACCAACTTTACACTAACATATAAATTTTTTCACACTAATATAAAACAAATTGATACATCATCTATCAGAAAAAATCTTAAACACAATGGAATAAGCTACATTAAATCCTCAATCAAATCCTCAATGTGAAGTCCTCACTTACGAACCCAATCTAAATCACTTATTACCTTTAAAATAATATACAAACTTGGGATGAGAAAATAATGTCAATGGATTTCCAATTTAAATCATTAAATCTCCCACTTCCTATCTACTCGGGTCGAGACATACTTTAATAATCCATCAGGGTAACTTATCCACTTGACGTAATCTAACTACTGACTAAATACCTCACGACCATATCACTGAGGTCACTTACTTAGTCTTAAATTTATGATTTATTTACCTAAATAATACTTATTTAATCAAAGTTTACCAAACCAACAATCAAGATACTTACAAACCCCAAGCCTAATAAGGCATCATCAACCATTCAACTCTTGTGTAACTCACATAGATCATGTTCCCTTAGGTACCGCTGATTAACATAACATTTGGTTCTAGTTTACCCTATTTCCACTCACATGATATAAACCATGTATAAATCCCTAAAATTGTGTATAGTATCGGGAGTACAATAATCCCATATACTCGTAGGTGGCTATAACTATACAGGTTAATACTCAACTATCTAGAGTGACATACATATCTTTGACTATCCTACTATAAATTCATGAGACTCTAGTCTTGAGCAAGTCTAGGTGTATAACCAAACTTATATGCTAAAACAAGAATATCGAGATAAACACATATCTCATAATTGGTCAACCGGATAATCACAAATCCTATGCCATATAGATATGTTATGAAAACCACATAACTCATATATAACTCAAAGGTCATTACTGCAATGGTCCCTCCCGCAGTCGAGCATAGTTTATCAGATCATCAACATCCCACTATAGCTCAATGAGACTTCACTCCTACTTATTAAAGTATATAACTAGAGTTATATGATGTCGCACACCCATTTTTTATATGTATACCAGTGAATTCCCTATAAGATTTTCATGAGTCGACACCCATGAGTCTACCAGTCACCAACACTCATTATGGATCGAAACATCCATAATAGTGCCAAACATCCAGGATTCTCCTACATTAGACATAATTAGCCCAGGTTTGTCCATGCGATATTTATAACATCACATAACCATAATTCTATTAATTACAAGACTACTTGCGATACTAGCCAACTAGGGTATTGCATACCTTAGGATGCTATTCATAAACCCTAAGCTAAGGCTAAGCTCATATCTAATATAAACAATTAAAATATATTCTAATCATATAGGTATCTTGATTCTCGATTAAACTAAGTATCTTTATGACTCACACAACATTATCCACTCCACTAACCAATACTTAGTCTCATTCCTAAGCTTACGGTTTGTACTTGGTAATTCGTCACTTTGAGGAATCCTAAGGATACATTTACTTGGTTCCTATTAACCATTGATTGTGTAGATTTATGTGCTTTCATGTATAATCAATAAGTTATCCAAGATAGTAAAGCTTATGGATAGCAAGATATAATTCAAATAGAAAATACATGGTTTTGATGATGCATGACGACTACTTGGTTTTAATGATGACAACACTTAAAGTCAAGTAACTGCTAAAGTTTGATCAAGCGGTCAAAGATGAAAAGGTGTTTTAATCAAGACATCCTTATGAATCAAACTAAAGACATTTATTTTAAAGTTAACACAATAGTCCAACGATTCTTAAATGAAGACTTGGGGTTTATTATCAGTGTCGGTTTAAACTTTGAACATCTCAGATGATGGTAACTATTAAGGAAATATCTCAAGCCTCGTCAAGAAGACTCAGGGATCTTACGTAATGCTAACATCAATGATAATGAGATCAAGACTTAAAGCTTATAAGTATGAAAGAGAGGAAGTGTCAAAGCTCGTCTGGTTGTGTCTGTTTGAGTTATCAGTGTCTTGTAAGACATAAATGTATATTTGGAAGTATCATGGATAAATAACACACACACATACTTAAAACATTGAGAATCCTATCAAGTTTAAACTAAAATAACCAAATAAATATTTTGGGGGCCTAACTAGTTGATTTGGGAAATTTCCAAATAGGTTTGCACCAAGGTTCAACCCTAAGCCCCAGCCTTTTTACTTTAATTTTGGATGTACTTAAGGAGGACATCCAAGAGCTATCACCAAGATGCATGCTTTTAGAGATGATCTTAGAGAGTCTGGAAGGATTTAAATGAGTGTTTGGAGACTTGGAGACCAGCCATAGAAACGCATGGCTTTCGCCGAAGTAGAAGTAAGACGGGATATATGGAATATAAGTTCAGCAAAAGGGGAATTGTTTCTAACCTAGAAGTGAAAGTTGAAGATCATATCATCCCACAAGTCACACAGTGTAAATATCTTGGGTCCGTAATACAAAATGATGGAGAAATAGATGGAGAAGTAAACCATCAAATTCAAGTTGGATGGTTGAAATGGAGAAGGGTTTCATGGATTTTATGTGATAGAAAGGTGTCGCTCGTTGAAGGGGAAATTTTATTGGACTGCGGTAAGACCTACGATGTTGTATAGGAAAAAATGTTGGACGCTTAAGAATCAACACAAATATAAAAAAAGTGTAGAATAGATAAGGATGTTGTGTTGGATGTTTGATAAGACTAGATAAATAAGAATAGAAATGACAATATTAGAAAGGGTGTTGGGGTAACGCCTATAGTAGAAAAGATAGTGGAAAATAAACTTCGGTGGTTAGGCATATGGAGAGAAGACCTATAGATTTTGTGGTAAGGAGAGTATATCAGATGAAGAGAAGTCAAATAGATAGAGGTAGAGGAATACCTAGAAAAACTATAAGATCAGTCATTAAGAATGATCTCGAGATTAACAATTTAGATAAAAGCATGGCTTTGATAGAATATTATGGCGGAAGTTGATCCATGTAGTCGGTCCCATTTAGTGGGTTAAGGCTTGGTTGTTGTTGTTGTTGTTTTTGTACCCAAGTCATTCATCGCAAAGAACTTGATTAACTATTTATTTATACTTTGAATATTCTTAGTGTCATGACAAAAAATAAACATGTCATCAACATATAACAAGATAATAATAAAATCACCATCACGAAATTTCTTCACAATGATCAATAATGGTTTTACCATAACCATTCATTTCCATGAAGAAAAAAATTTGTAGCATCGTTGTGGGGCTTGCTTTAAACAATACAAACTTTTCTTTAATATACAAACAAGCTCTTATTACCTTTGACTTCGAAGACCTAAGGATGCTCTATAGAAATTTCTTCCTCTAAATAACTGAGAAGGAAATTTGTCTTCACATCAAGCTATTCAGCCTATAGACTCAAGCTAGCAACTAATCCAAGCACAACTCAAATAAAATTCACCTTCACCACGAGCGATAAATTTTCTTCAAATTAAATACCCTTGCTCTGATTGAAATCTTTCACAATCAATCATGATTTGTATCGTAGTTGAGATTTATTCTTTTAACACTTTATCTTGTATAATCATTTGTTCTTGAGTGCTTCTCAGCCCTTATGCAATTTCACCAGCTTAAATATGTGGTTCTCATGCAAGGAATTTATCTCTTCTTGCATGGCCTCCAACCACTTTTATTTATCAATATTATTTCTCCACTATATTTGATCATCATATACTTATGTGGAGGAGATCTATGAGAAACATGACATTCTCTAGTAGATCTTCTCAACTCATGATCAACCAATAGCTCGGGTGGAGCCTCTTAAATTGAATCATTGTGGTAAGGTTCTTGTTTAGTACTTAAATTTTCATTGTCTACCTATGTATCTTGCCCATCAAAAAAATCACTAGGAGATTTAGACATAACATTAATGTAACTTCTAGCATCATATTTTGGCTTCTCAACTTTATGAAAATATTCAATATTTTGGTCTTTAAGAAATATCACATCACGTCCCACAATCTATAGCCAAATTTTTAACGACCATAACCCACAAACACACACTATTTCGATCTCTTATCAAGTTTGGGGCTCCTATCTCTTGGAATGCGAACAAAAGTCATGCAACCATTCTCAAGTAACCATATGAGACATATTTCCCAATACATCAAGTGGAACAAAAGATGAAGTATTGATTAAATCCAATTTAGTTGTCAATGTTTCACCTCAAAAGGCTTTTTACAACTTTGCATGAGAGAGCATACATGTGATTCTATCATTAGTTGTATGATTAATTCTCTCTGCAACGCCATTATAATAAGGTGTGTTTGGAATAATTTATCTGCCTTGATTTCATTCTCTTTGTAATACTCTTAAAATAGACATATGTATTCATCACCATTATCAGCTCAGACACATTTTGTCTTGCTTCCTTTTTCTCTTTCAACACTTGCATGAAAGTGATAGAAAACACCGTGTACCTGATCTTTAGATTTAAAAAAAACACTTTCCTAGAGTGTTCATTAATAAAAGTTATAAAATATGATACACCGCCTAAATATTTACAACCCATCATGAAAACACCAATGTCAACTAAATCAATAATATTTTGTCTCCTATGAGGATCAGTACTATGAAAGGAAAGTTTATAATGTTTACCAATAAAACAATGAATACATGTTTTTGGAGATGTACCTTTCATCGAAATAGTTTTTTCTTTGCCATAATGTTTAGTCCTTTGTCATTTAAGTGACCAAAGTATGTATGCCATAAATCACTAAATGCGTCTTCAGTTGCATTCACTTCTTCCTTGCATAGCTTTACAAGAACCATGTGAAGAGTTGTGGGACTTTGATTCTCTGGTACCACTAGTGACCTTTTGGTGATCTTAAATATTATAGTTAAATGTCCCTAATACATTTAGGGGGAGCACCCCAATACAATTACTTTGTTGCTTGTCTTATCCTTTCATTTTGATTTACTTTTGATTATTGAGTCTCCTTCATGATTTCACCTCTCTAGATCATGTTTTGAAATTATTATTTTTTAGCATACATAACCCATTGGTTAGGTTTGATCATTATGTTTTTATTCAATTGCATGAGTTAGTGGAATAAGAGTCATATATGTTATTGATTCGAGTTAGTTGGAAAGAAAAATCGCAAAGTCTTGATTTTGTGTGTTCGATTCGAATCAAGCACATATCCCGATTCAAATCACTTTGGACAGATACAAACCAGAGATATTCAAATACTTTGATTTGAATCATAATTTAAACATGATTCTAATCATCCAATTTTAGGTCACCTCTGCTAGAATTGATTAGAATCATACTTTAGACCTTATTCGAATAAGATAAATTTTTCACATTTTTCTGTTGGCTCAACTTGATTGATTCAAATTAAAATTAACACTTAATTTGAATCACAAGGTCTTTAATTCAAATCAGACTTTGTTCTTGATTCGAATTAGATGAGAAATGGGTCAAAACTTTATTTTCTTTTTATTCCACTTCACTTGTTCAGTTGATTGAAATCATGAAATATTCTTGATTTGAATCTAGCTAACTTTTTCAACCATATTTTGTGCTTAGTCTCAAGCACATATAAAATCTTTTTGTCATCATTTTTCAAGTAACGAATCAAAAAATTCATAACAATTTTTGTGTGAAACTCAGAATTAACATTATGATTTTCTATGAAACCAACACCTTTTATTTTTCAAAGTTCATAAACTCTTGCAACGAAGTTCTTTCATCTTCAACCTTAGTTTGATTTCAGATATTGATAATGAGAGATGTGTAATTGATTGAGGGAGACGTTGTCATGAAACTAATCATTCTTGAAGATTTGGTTAAGATTTTTAGGTAGCTTGTAAGATTGAGGTTGTTGTCATTGGTGCTGAAAAATTCTAGGGAAAAAAGAGAGCTTATTCTCTCCATATTGCCTTGGTAGTGTCTGTGTGGAAGGCTACGAATAAGGCGGAGCTCTTCTCAAATCTTCAAATAATTCATCGCTCAAGGAATCGGTAGGATCAAGGGGTTGGTTTCTACACACGAAGGCTTGAAGCAGATTGGTGATATTGGAAGACTCAATAAGCGTTAATCGAATAAAGATTACTCATAAGAGTTTGGGATTACGTTGTATACAAGTCAAGATCCTGATAGAAGATTTTATATTTTTCAGCATTATTGTGGATTGGTGATTGTATGAAATCTTGCAAATATTTGTCAAATAAAAAGAAACAATGCAGGTTCCAATGGGAAACCATTGAAGATTGCACGTATGCAAAGCGATGACAAACGACGAAACACTATAAATCCTGGTGTCATCTCTCTCCTTTAATTTTTGTAGGATTTGCATGCTTAGGTATTTCACTTCTAACGTAGTTTATCATTTATTCAATTGATAGTGATTTATTACGTAAGATTAGGTTTTGTTAGAATTTATACATAGTCGAGCTGAATTGTGATTAAATTCTGAGAAACAATTGAGGTTAGAATTCATTGATATTTAGTCTGTTGTATAAACACACCTTGTGGAATATACAACTAAAGCAGTTGAATACATTTGTGTATCATCATAAAACCATTTGTGGTGTTAGTGAATCGATTTAGTGTTAATGTGATCAAATTTCAATAAACGTATAATTTTCATATTTTTGCTTCAAACCTTCCACTCGCATCTTTTGAAAAGTTATGGTACTCTTTTTTAAAGAAAAAAAAATGGTTGAATTTTTTAATAAGGGTCTATTCACGCCCCTCTAGATCGTTTTTTTACTTCCCTATTTACATCCAACACATATGTCACCATTACCAGAGTAATTAAGTGTGATAACCTTTGATATCCAAGACTTTAACAAAAATCAAGTTGAGGCGAATATCGGAAACATGTCTAACATTCTTTAGTTGAAGCTTGCATACCAAACATCTCTCATACCAACAAATCCAAAAACTCATTTGTTTCCCATTTTTATCATGCCAAATTAACTAGCAATATAAGATGAGAAAGAATCACACCTAGAAGAAACATGATATGAGGCTCCAAAATCAATAATACAATTTGAATCTTGATATACATGGTTTATGAAATTATTATCATAAATATTATGATGTACACATAATCACAATAGAAACTCAGAACCTAACCCTTTTCTTTGGTGGCTTTTTGACTTTGTTATTCTTGCTGGTCTATGTAGGGGGTTCTTTTGTTGTGTATGCAAGCATGTTTCAGATGTGACAATAACAATTTGTTTGTTTTTCTTGCAAGTTCTACTATCGTGGCCATATTCCAAGCATTTCTTGCATGTATGGCTAGTATTTGATCTTTTTCATTTGGTTTCAGATGTAACATCAAACTCAGAATCAATCCTCTTGATTAAGTCACATGCTTCAAAATAAGACCAATAATCTGGATCTTGACCACTATATGTATAAACATTTTCACCCTCATATTTTAAATTTGGATCTTTTACAAAAGAACCAATAATGTATAACACAACCTTAAATAACCTCATGTCTTGTACATTACACTTAAGGTCAAATTTGTACAACTTAAATCAAATACGGTATACACACACAATCACAGTACACTCAACATTATGCATGGATAAATTACACTAAAAAAGCATCTCACATTAAACAATCAAAATATCAATTACTACATAAAAGTGATGGATCCCTAAACCCTAAACTAATGCTCAACATAATAATAACAAATTTAGTATAAAAAGTGAACAAACCTGAACTATTGAGTGAAAGACCACAAGATTCGCTTTCGAAATGTCTCAATGGAACCACCACAAGCTCTCGGTAAACTGAATGGGACCGCCGCAACAACAAACCAACGATTGTTTTCCTTTTCTTCGTAAACAACTTGAAACAGAGAAGAAACCAAACAACGTTTTGAATGGTGTTTCAAACGGAGAACACACAACAACACTCAGAAGAATTAGAAGACCATTTTTGACTTTGTATGATTTCAAGCGGTGTTTCAAATGGTGAAGTCTCAAATAGTATAAGGTTAATTAAATGAAATTTATGACATTTGGTTTACTAAATTAATTAAAATTTAGCTATTTTTAATTCTATGTTGACCAATCAAGTTCTACCAAGCTACAAAACTTATGTCACGTGTGATGCCACGTTAGTCTCCGTTCATAGAAACTAATATGAAAGAATTAAATTTATGAACAAAAATTTTTTAGAGAACCAAGGAAAAATTATAAGAATCAATATTAAATAATGGTCTATTTATAAGGATGGAGAACGAAGAAATTTTTTATGAGAATCAAAATTAAATAATGGTCTATTTATAAGAACTAACAACATATTTAACCCTGTCAGAAAAGGAAAAAATAAATGTTTTCACAAATGTGTTTGGTACATATTTTATATTCTGAGGAACATTTTTAAAATAATAATAAAGAAATATAGGTAGTTATTGATAATTGTGTTTTATTTTCAGAAATAAATCAAAGCTTCTCTCTAATCTATGATCTAAAATTAAATTCTCCTAAGAGAGACATGTCTTGTGCTCAAATCGGTCACCCTATTCAAATATGTCACAATTTATTCTTCTTGTGCAAATATGAGCTGGATTTAGATATCAATCTGGATTCCAAAGTTCTTCACCAAAAAAACAAGGAATTCCAAAGCTTGCATATTTATATATATAATAACTATGAAGCAAGCCTCCTATAACATTATGACCATAATTACCTTAGGTAGAATAATTTTACTACATCTAATTCCTCTAATCTCTATAAGTGAATATTACTGTGTGAACTTTGGACCAAGATTTTTGCCTATAATCTGAGATGGAACAATTCAGATTTCACAATATCATAATCAGTTTAAAAATGATTATGACAGTGGATTTGAAATTGGATGGCTGACAACGATAATTTTGTGTGACGCGTGCAACATGTCCAAATCCGAACATTCTACCTAGATGGGAAGAAGCTCATGCAAATCGGGGGACGAATCTTTAACAAAGCAAGAATGGATGAAGGAAGAATCCATAATCCATCTCCACAAATCAAACCAGAAGCAACTGCAGGAACCATCAAACCTGCTTCACTTTTGTTCAGGATATGCCATGCAAACACAATCAAACTTCCTACACACATGTCAATGGCAAAGTAACCACCAACAAGAAAAGGCACAGCCATAGCCATTGGAAGTGGAATCCATCTACCAACTTTTTTCGGGCCAAGATCTCTCAACAAATTAGCCACTATTGCAAACACAAAAAATCCACAACACAATTGCAAGCAGTGACGTGGAAGTGCGGAAAAACCTTCCACGCCCAAAATTGCCATGTTTCTATATATAATAGCATATGGAGCCTTGTAAACACCATCTGGATTCCCAACATCAAAAGCTTTGTAAAAAAGGAAGAATGTGATAGGAGCAACAACACAACCTATTGCTGTACCAATTGCTTGGCTTACAAGCATCGAACGCGGCGAAGTCAATGTGAGATGGCCTGTCTTCAAATCATGCATTAAATCAGATGAAATTGAAACAATTGATTTAATCAAACCACACCCTACAAGTCCAGCAACTACACCATCGCTTTTTCCAGCCAAAGCTGCAAGTACAAAGAGAGCTACTTTTCCATAGTTATAGGCCATGTTCATATCGGTTAATCCAGCACCGTAAGCATTGCAGAAGCCAAGAGAAGGCGCAAAAATATATGCAAACAGGACAAAATACCACTTCACCTGAGGGAACATCAACGGGATTACAACTATAGAGATGACGGAGAAAAATATGTACCCTGTACATGCCAACCATATTGGAATATTTTCTCTCGCAAACATTTCGTTGCGTCTTAGATCATCAAGAGGCAACTGTTTCTGGTTACCGGAAACTGCAAATGACAAGAGTATGTTGAGAGTGTGAATGAAATCCTCAAGGACTGGAAAAATTATAAGCTATCACTTACTTACATGTATTATTAAGATTCTTCTTTTTCATGTTGGCGTGGATATTTGTGGCAGTGAAATAGAGAACTTTGACAAAATTGTAAAACCCATCACCAAGAATCAAGGCAATGGAAATGAAAACCTGAAGCAAGGGATAAAAATCAGATAAGGTGTAAAAACAAATAATTTTATATCTTTTTATTAAGGTCCTTTAATTAATTCTAGCTAAACTTAAACCTTATAACCATTGAGACTCTTCATGCTACTTTCTTTTATATTTGCAGGGAACCATTCTCCTTTTAATCCTCTGATTAATGGCCACATGATGCCCCATGAAACCACAGCACCAAGAAGTAATGATAAATTAACAAGATGAGAACAGATCATTCCTGCTCCAACATAAGTCATACTGAAATCGAAGTAAAATCTGCGAAATTATAGCGCTTTAATCAGCAACAATTACATAATCATTTCATATGTAGTTGAGAACTTTTAGTACTACTAGTAGTCGAACAAAAACCAAAGGAAAACTCACGAGTTTTTCCATGCTTGCAATCCAAAAGTAGGAAATTGAACAAATCCACAAGTATCTCCACCAGTAAAGAACCACTGAAAGAATGCCCAAACAAAGCTCGATGCGAAGAATTTCACGAATCCATGAACCTGCTTCCTGCAAAAGAAGTTAAACAAATTTGAGAAACTCCAAAACATTAAAACTAAAAACAAAACAAAAGACAAAACAGGTTCATACTTGGCCATGACATCTCCTTTAGGTGTATGGAATCCATTAATAAGAACCGCAGTAGCAGTTCCACTTGGATAAGTTAATTTGTAGTCTATTATCATGATCTGTTAAACAACACAAACTTCATCATCAGCGCCATTCAGGTCAAACAGAACCAAATTCTTTAGCAACATTCCGTCCCTTGTGAAATTAAAACTCTTAACACAAAACTAACACTTCACGGACAGAATCTTTTAACAACATTTGAATGAACAAAATCATGAAACCATTCAATTCAATATTAAAATAGAAACCTTTCTAATAGGAACCAAAGCTAAAAGTCCAACAAAACTGGTCACAAATAGAAATGCTGTCATCCAACCGATTGCAGGCTCCTTAGTACTACCAGGAGTATTCCCCGGTGTATCAATCCCTGCTTGCTCATAAGTCCTTCTATTCAACCCCAATAGGTAAGACCCAAAACCACCTACAATTATCATACAAGTTCACTTCAACAAATCACAAACACACACATAAAATTCATGTCATATAGTAAGGAACTGTTTGGATTAGATTATTTGAGCTTACGGAAAGGGTAAACTAACCTCCTACGGCGATGCTATAGCAAGCAACAGCACAAGTTTGAATGATGGTATTCTCCTGTCTAGTAAACGGAATCGAAACAATCTTAGCCTTTGCAAGAATCTTAGTCCAAATTCGAATAAACACAAAGCCAAGTAAAGCCGCAGAGACATTAAGATTAGGGACTAATCCAGTAGTGAGATTGAGTTTCATGACAATCACACTATAAATGACTCCAATTACAAAACTAGCTATTAATCCTCGAACTGTTATCTGTTTCCTCCAAGGTGCTATTCTATTCACTTCCTCATCCATCATAGCCACAGGACCCTCTTCAAGGTTTTCTCTTATCTCACTTTCTTCATTATTTCTAGTATCCATTGGATTCACAGATTCTTCCAATCTAGTAACTGAACCAATCATCACAATTTTTTAAAACAGAAAGGGAAAAAGAAGTAATATTCAATGATAGGTTGAACTAAGATAAAAACTCTCTGAACCTGTATTTAAAAATCATTGCAATAAATAAATGAATTTATATCTGTGATGGGAAAAGTAACCAGAAATGAGAGTACAAGATATTAGTAGTAGTACAAAGTTTTGTTGAAATGTGTTGTACTAGTAGAATGTATTGCAAATTGCAAGGTAGTTTCGGGGTAAGTATAAGTTGACTGAGATACAGCGATATTTATAGTGGTTGGAAAAATAGAAGAGAAAAACAATGGGCTCTTGACGTAGATGGGTAAATTGGGGAGAGGCGTGTGGGATTAAATTGATTGGCGTGCGTGAGAGGCACACGCTACTGGAACTGGGAAGATGAAAGGTCAACCACTCTACTCCGGAACCGAAGAATAATAGGATGCGGGACCAGGTGCGTTATGGATGATGTGGGCCCGACCACCGTTTGTTTTTGGTGCACTCGTTTCTTACCCAAACGGGACAAGATTGACGTACGTAACAGTGGAGCAACAAGAGAGTAAACCAAAACAAACGAAGAGGAGCTCTCTCCTGGTTTGTTTGGACCATTCAAATTTGCAAAGGAAAATATGGATGGATCATTTGTGTATTTTTTTTATATTATGAGATCGAATCTAATTCCCTTTCCCAGTTTGTTAATGTCTTTGTTGTCGTTGTCGCTTTTAACGGTGCCCGATATTTCCTCGCTGCTTTCTTGTCCAGCGTCGCGTCTAGTACTCGTTACTCCTGTGTTAGGCTAATCTAATATAGTAGAATATGTTTGATCTGTTAGGATTAATTATTAGTCCATTAAATATTAGATATGACATATTATCAATTAAAGATTCACTTAAATTAAATAAGAGATATATTATTATTATTATTATTATTATTATTATTATTATTATTATTATTATTATTATTATTTAGGTTGATGGATAATTAAATTAATGGTGATTTTATTTTGAATTTTAAAATAAAATTTAAATTTCTGTTCTTTTTCTTCATGGATATTGTAATAAAATGGTTATAAAGATATATTTTTAAAAAAAACACCTAAACTTTTCTCATTTCTTTTGATTTTCTCACAAATACACAAAAGTATTTTTATCATCAAAGACACACATAAGGAAGAGGTGAGAGAACAATTGAAAACAATACCGAGAACAGGAAAAAAAACGGCGTCATGGATCCGATTACGTTTTTACTATTTTTTATAAAAATTAGAATAGTGTGGAAATCATGATATCAAGATTCTAAACATAAAATTATCTAACAATTGATATCAGGGCGAGATTATCGATATTATGATTTTTCGGTAATAATTAACTTATGTAAAAGTACTTTAAATTAATTGAAATGTGTATAAAAAATAAATCAATATGAACATGTTACTATTACTGATATCATTATTGATATTGTGTTTTTTCCGATATTAAAAGTATTCATTGATGAGGTGGAAAGGCAATTGGATAGGAAGATAAAGATAGTGAGGTCTGATAGAGGTGGTGAATATCATGAAAAATATAATGAGAAAGAACAATGTTCAGGTCCATTTGCAAAATATCTCGAAAGTCGTGGTATATGTGCACAATATACTATTTCTGACAGACCACAATAAAATGGTGTGACTAAGAGGCGGAATCGTCCTCTCATGAATATGGTTAGGTCAATGTAAAATTATAGTAATATATCATTATTATTGTGGACTTATGCATTAAGGACCGTTGCGTATTTGTTTAATAAAATTCCTAACAAGGCAGTTCCTATGACTCTTTGTGAGCTATGGACGGGAAGGAAACCTAGTTTAAGACATCTTCATATTTAGGGATGTCAGGCTGAAGTAAGTGCGTATAATCCACATGAAAAGAAGCTTGATGCAAGAACTACTAGTGGTTTTTTTATTAGGTATCCTAAAAAATCAAAAGGGTATAGATTTTGTTGTCATAATCATAGTACGGAAATAATTAAGTTTGGTAATGCTCGATTTATTGAGAATGGACAGTTCAATGGGAGTGGGAAATCACATAAAGTAGATATTATGGAGACTCGTGAAGAATCTTCTTCGCCTAAAGAGTATTCTCAGGTTCTTGTCCCTCTGGTTGTGGTGTCGTCATACAACACATATAGACATCAAAATTAATATTCAAAACCCACAAAATGAACATATAGTTGATGAATCGGTTGACAATGTACAAGTCACAAATGAGCAAGAACAAGTGAACGAAGAAACACAAGAAATATCAATAAGAAGGTCTAAAAGGCAGAAAAGACCGGATATTCCGAAAGATTATGTTATTTATTCACTTGAACATGAATGTGACTTGAGCATTAATGAAGATTCAGTCTCATTGACTCAAGCCATGGAACATGACAATTCTGAAAATTGGATCAATGTTATGAAAGAATAGTTAAAATCAATGGATGACAATAATGTATGGGATCTAGTTGAGTTGTCTAAATGTTCAAAACGGGTTGGTTATAAATGGGTCTTTAAGACCAAACGAGACTCGAAAGGCAATATTGAAAGATATAAAGTTAGACTTGTCGCCAAAGGTTTCACCCAAAAGGATGGTGTTGACTACAAAGAAATATTTTCTCTTGTTTCAAAGAATGACTCTTTGAGAATTATTTTGGATTTGGTGGCTCGTTATGACTTAGAGCTTCGCCAAATGGATGTGAAGACCGCCTTTCTAAATTGTGGCTTAGAGGAAGAAATGTATATGGCTTAACCTGAAGGGTTTGCTACTACTAGAAAAGAAAGTTTAGTGTGTCAATTAAAGAAGTCAATATATGGACCAAAGCAAGCTTCCAGACAATGGTATCTTAAATTTAACAATACTGTTTTGTCATATGGTTTTGTAGAGAACACCATATATCGGTGTATCTATATGAAGGCCGGTGGGAGCAAATTCATAATTTTGGTCTTATATATTGATGATATTTTACTTGTTACCAATGATTTTGCTTTGTTACATGATGTATAGAAGTTCCTCTCCAATAAATTTGAAATGAAAGATATGGGTGATGCATCATATGTGATAGGAATATAAATATTTTGTAATAAATCACAAGGACTGTTGGGATTGTCTAAAAAAGGCTATATAAATAAAATATTAGAGAGATTCATAATGGATAAATGCTCTGCTGAGATGTTTCATATTCAGAAAGGGGACAAGATTAGCCAAATGCAATGTCCCGAAAATGAATTAGAACGAAAATAAATAGAGTTCATTCCCTATGCATCAGAGGTTAGGAGCTTGATGTATGCTGTAACACCCTTCTAAATACCCCAAAATATTTAATTAAAATATATAACATATCAAATCAGAGTAATTATGCCCCGAAGGGTGTCACACAATCATTTCACCACAATTATCAAAATGTCCTGTCATGCTCATTTATTAAATCAAAATAAGGTTCTTTTGCATAATTCGCAGCGGAATAAAATCTAGCATCAAGGTAAAGCATGTAACACGATACATGTAAATCATTCAACAACCAATATCAATTAATTAAAACATCCCCTCCCGATGTTACATCTATCAGAGCATGACCCACTAAGGACGACATTAGACTCCGAAGAATAGCTTCTACTCAACTCACTGCTCGTTACCTGAAAAATAGTTGTAAGGGTGAGTTCCTCAATCAATGTAATAGGCATTATACAACATTATGTAATGTTAAGTAAATAACGCAACAATTCACCCTAACCAGACTACACCCTCAATAACGGCAGTGTTAACTCCAACATCATACTCAACAATAATATATATCATATGTATAATTTTCAAACCATATTCAACATCACAACACAACACAACGATTTACTCACTAATTCCTCACAATGGGAATTAGCTACAGCCCCACAGGCTATGCCATGCATTCACTATGTAATGAGACTCCATGAAATGCGGTACCGACTCTTCTTGAACATACAGTTCAAGCTCACCGATCCCTCCGGATACGGCTACTAAGCTCACTAGTCCCACTCATTGAGATCTAATGACTCACTCACTAATTCCTCACAATGGGAATTAGCTACAGCCCCGAAGGCTAGACTATGCAAGCTAATCATCTAGCATGCAAACATCAACAACAATTACCACAACAATTCACTCACTAATTCCTCACAATGGGAATTAGCTACAGCCCCGAAGGCTATGCTATACACGCTAATCACCTAGCAATGCAGCATCAACAATAATTCACAACGGACATAAGCTTACACTCTAAGCCATACAACAGTCCATTCACAACACAGGCAATATATATACATTCACATCATTCGGTATGCCATCATACCTCAATCAACACATCATTATCATGTAAGTCAATTAAACACCGTATTAGCACTCTCTACTAATACCTATACGGCTCACAACAGCAGAATACAATCCCTATTACATCACGTGCCAACATAGGCCAGCTCTCAATTATGTACACAACATTAACATATCCATCTTTCCACTCTGCAACATACGATATCCAGTTTCGATGATGACAAAACCATTATGCACATCCATGAACAAAGAATGAAGGCTTTTGAGTCGACTATAGGGGTCAGCTCAAAGCTCGCGGTCGGCGCAAAGGCTCGGCTCAACTGGAGGGAGTCAGCGCAAACCTCCTTGCGTCGACGCATAGGGTCGACGTTTAAGTCACGGGTCGGCGAAAAAATGCCTTGCGTCGACGCATACAGTCGGCGCTTGCCCCACGGGTCAGCGCACGCCGACTCTATGGTCGACCGTTCGCGCGCAGACTCAGATTTTTCTGAGTTATTCCAAGTTCCGTCAGCTTAATGCATATCAGGTTTTCCGGCCGCTCCCGCATCTAAAACCCTTTCTACAAAAACCCAATTGGTCTCATAAATTGGTAGTGCCGATTCAAGTTTTTAGTTGGGATCCGTGCCATAGTCTAACATTTACGACTCGCACAACTATCGATTCAATTTACAGTTTTTAACACAGTTTATCCAACATCAATTTCAGCATATACAGTCCCAATTAGGGTTAAATCGACGGCTTATCACTACCCATTACATATTATCCCATAATTCCCATTAATCGACGATAAACCCCCCTTACCTGAGTTAATCCGGCAATTCTTTGAGTTCAAGCTCTTCCTCTTCTCCAACTTTCTTCCTCTTGCTCTGCCTCTTCCCTTTTCCTCTTCTCTGCAGTTTCTCTGTTTTCACGTGAAAACACTTCTTTACCAAATGGGATTCTCTTTCCTCATTTCACACTTATATATTTTCCAATAATAATTATTATTCCAAAATAATTAAAATAATCCAATAATAATAATCTAATTATTTAATTAAATTAATAATATACTATTAATTCAATTTGAATAATTATTTTATTTTATTGGGGTGTTACATATGCCCGAACATGTATTCGACCGGATATCAGTTTTATCTTTGGTATGTTGGGTCGATATCATAGTAATCTTGGAATGGATCATATGAAAAGATGTAAAGAAGGTTTTTAGGTACTTACAAGGCACCACAAATTGCAGGCTCACATATAGATGGTCAGATCACCTTGAAGTGGTTGACTACTAGGATTTAAACTTTGTAGGATGTGTGGGCTCAAGGAAATCCATATTTAAGAATGTTTTCTCCTTACTAGAGGAGAAATATTATGGAAAAGTTGAATTTATGGCATGCTTTGAGGCCATAATTCAATAATTATGGCTGCAGAATTATATCTTAGGGCTTGATATTGTCGACAGTATAGCTAGGCCGTTAAGAATTTATTGTGATAATTCAGCAACTGTCTTCTTCTCTAAGAATGATAAGTATTTAAAGGGTGTTAAACGCATGAAATTGAAGTACTTATTAATGAAAGAAGAAGTGCATAAACAAAAAGTGTCATTTAAACACATTGGTAAAAATTTAATGATAGTGGATCTGTTAACTAAAGGTTTACCGCCCAAGACATTTGTTGGCCATGTAGAAAAGATGGGCATTATGAAAAAAAAATTGTTAACATTATAATATAGTCGGTATATATACATGTATAGTTTAATGTTCGCATTGTACGACACATGTGATTTCAATTAAGGATATGTTTCTACTTAGTTTGTAATCCATATTATGTTGTATACTTTATTGTTAATCTGTGATGACAAAGGTGTCTTTAAAGGGACATGAAAGACACATAATTGTATCCCTTAAATATTTGAATTGGATTGATTTGTGATATATGGAAGGAATCAAGTTGATGAATAACTTGTGACCGCCATGATCCGATCATTTCAATTCATTAAAGATAATGACTTGGTGCTTCTAATGAATGATGCACAACTATGGTATAGGATTGAAACATCAAGTTGTCACATGAGTCAAGTGGGAGATTATTGGATTAATTTATTAATCCATTAAATATGACTCGTACAAATTAAAGATTGACTTAAATAAAATATACCTTAATATAATGATTGTTTAGGTTTACGAATAATTAAGTCAATGAGGGTTTTGTTTTGAATTTCAAAACAGAATTTAAATCCTTTTTCTCTCTTCATGGATGTTGGGACATGACTCTTGGGATGAAATGTGACTGTTGGAATAAAATGTCGATAAAAAGGCATCTTTAGAAAAATAACAGAACATTTCTCATTCCTTCTAATTTTCTCACAAATACACAAAAGTATCTTCATCATCAAAGATACACATAAGGAAAAAGGAAAAGAGGAAAGAACAATTGGAAACAAGATCAAGAACCGGAAAAGAATCAACATCATGGATCCGGGTACGTTTTTACTATTTTCCATAGAAATTAGAACAATGTGAAAATCCTGATAACAAAATCCTAAACATGAAATTATCTAACATGATCAAGTTAAGAACACTAATTGAATAACTTATCTAATATTTGTCAAAAAAAGTCACAATAAATGACTTCTTAGTATCAAATTAGTCTATCTCTTTTTTATTTGAAATGCATTTCTTTTATAGTGACTCACTTATCTACATATGAGCCAAGGAAAGCAAAAATAATTGAATGATATTCAATGATCATAATAGTCAGATATTAAATGATTATGGCATTTAGGATACATGGCTTAACATGTTGGCATCATGTGATAAATATTCATAAAGGTGCATCTTAGATATTCTAACCATCGGGCAACCTATATGGCATCTCTTGGGACATCTCAAACATGGGGCAACCTATATGACATCTCTTGGGATATCTCAACCATTAAGCAGCTTATATGGCATCTCTTAGGGTATCTCGGCCATGGGGTGGCCTATATGGCATTTGTTTGGGTACCTCGACCTTAGAGTCATCTATATGGTATCTCTTAGGGTATCTCGGGCATGGGGTGGCCTATATGGCATATCTTGGGGTTTATCAACCTTAGAGTCGTCTATATGGCATCTTTGGGGGTATCTCAACCTTGTGGCGGACTATATGGCGCCTAGAGTTTGTTAAAGGATTGAATATGTCTCACACCTAAACTCTGGTCATTACCATGTACTTACACGCCAGCTCCGAGATGTACACAATACCCCAAGAATGAGGCCTAAAGGGGTAAAGTACTAAAGAATAAGGTTGTCGAGGTGATCTAACTATGTTAGCTGCCCAAGTTCTTGATTAGGTTCCCTCCAATTTGGGATGTACATAGTCCTATGAGCAAGAAGCCTGAAAGGGAAAAGTGCTTAATAATAAAGTTTCCAAGTGTAACAACCCGTATAATATATATCTAGAATAATATCATACAGGTGTTATTAATTGGTACTGACACAAGATAAGTGCCTAATGGCATCATTAGATAGTTTTATAGAATGTCACATTCTTTCATGACACAAGATGTAGAGAGAAATCCTCGATGAATGTGAGAAAACACACAAGAAATGGGTTGAATTGTGTTGACTTTTTCTTTCTATTTTAAAACTCTTGGTCAACTTCTAAACATAAAGTATAAAATTTGAATTAATCAGAGGCAGACAGTGGATAAATAAAGCAAAAAAGAAGAGAGACACACGAAGTTATCATGGTTCCTCTTACAACTCGAGAGTAATTTAGTCCCCTTGTACTTATAAGAGATTTTCACTATAATTACACAAGATTACAATTTGATCAAGCACACGAGAAAGATACTTCTAATGCTCAAACACAAAGTAATATACATTTATGCTCAAGCACACAAGAAAGAGACTTCCAATACTCAAGCACATAAGCAAGAGACTTCTATGCTCAAGTACACAAGTAAGAGACTTTAAATGCTCAAACACTAAGTAAGAGACTTCTAATAATCTACCTAATAAATAAAAGATTATTTGGGGTAATATATTTGATATACAATCGGAGGTGTATACAAAATACAACCCAAAAGAACTCTTTAAGACTTAGGGGTTTCTAGAATATACAAAGGTAGGAAATTCTAAGTTAAACTCGTGCTTGTATTTTGACAGAGTAATTACTCTTTGAATGTCAATGGTTCATTGGTTATTTTTCTTTAAGTCTTCATCTCCTTAAATAGAGAAGGAAAAAAGGCGTTGAAGATCCAACACAAGAGAGTCCTTGGAAAACTTGAATAGAGACACTGCGATGTTTTTTCAAATGGTTAATGTCATTGAAAGCTTGTTTGAAATTCCTTTGATGCAAGAGGAATTATCAGTTGCATCCCAGATGACTCTATGAAGAAAAAAATCTTAGATATTCACGTGACAAAGTAGACTCAGAGGTTGACAGTAACCTATCAGAGTTACCTTGGTCCTTGCGTTTTGACTAGCTCAGGTTCTCATCTTCAGAAGCATACTTCTTCAAAGTATGGTCTTTAGAGGCTGACTTCTTCAGACTCTGACCTTCAGACGTTGACCTCTTAAGAAGTTGAATTCTTTAGATTTTGGTCTTTAAGCTTCTGATCCATCAGATTATGGTATTTAAGCTTCTCGTAAAGTGTTCGTAGTCAGAATCAATACTTGAATTATTCATGAAATTTTAGTCTATGATCCTGCACACTTGAACAAATGTTAGTATACCCAATTATTCTTTAAATACATTGTTATCATCAAAGCCTAAGGAATATGGGACGAACCAATTTTGTTCCAACACTCGAGGCCATCTCATCAAGAGAACTTATAGGAGGAACATACAAGGGAAAACCATGTCATTGATGGGTTACATGTGTGTCACCACATTGTGGTTATTAGGAGAAAGACCATAGTTAGGGGCGAGTTTGTGAAAAAAAACTTTCAAATGACCACTCTACATGACATGCGTTGCAGTGCCGACGATAGAGAAGGAACAAGGGCGTCCGATATACTCAGTAATGATATTTTGTTTTATATATTTTTATATTCTTGTATTATGGTTTGTACTTGGATCGATTATGACATTATGATATTTTGTATTTGAAAATTTTGGAATTTATATATACATAATAGTTCTTCTGTTTTGATCTTATTATTGAATGACAAATGTGTATGATTTATTGCGAGATTGAATTATAAATGACTTATAATTCAAGTTTATTAAAAATGTTAAATTTCATCTATAAGAAAAAAAACCACAGTTGTTGTCAATAGACAATCAAAGAATAACACTATGTGAAAATTGTTGCAACACATAATATACTCTTAACTAACCCATACCCGTAGTTATACACACCCTCCAAAACAAATATTTAACTACATCTCACAACACTTTAATAAAGGAGTATAAGAGAACAAAGAAAGTTAAATACAAGCTTAAAGTACTTTTGACTGGTGCATCTTAAAATGAAGAACTTGAATCATATATATAGCATTGGACTCCCTCTTTATTCACAAAACTAAGCGATGTGGGACTTTAAAGAACTTGTATCACATATATAACATTTGACTCTATCTTCATTCACAAAACTAAGCGATGTGATACTTCTTCAACATGTATATTTTCAACCAACCCCAACAATCTCCGCCTTGATTAAAAATAATACATTAACTTTCATTGTCTTCACCGACAATTATACTCCACCATAAAGAGTATAAACATGTATGTTCTTAACCAATATCAACAATCTCCATCTTGATTAAAAATAATACATCAACTTTCAGTGTCTTCATCGACAATCATACCCCATCATAAAGAGTACAGTCGTTTGAAGCTACACCACTCAAAGAATTTTCACATTCTCTTAACCGACAATTATAGTTTTAAAAAGCTATCATACTCCATCCAATGAAGAGTATACTTCATTTGAAGTTAAACCACTTCAAAAAATTTCACATGTCGAAAACCAGGTTGAAACTTTATGGTGCAATCAAAAGTTCTTCAACCATCAACATAATCTCACACCTTGTGTAATCTTGGTTGTATCAACACATTGTTAAAGGATAAATCCAAAGATTGAAATCCAAACCTACATTGCGAAGATTGGAATCCATACCAATTTTGGGTGCCTCAGTCATAAAGTGATTTTGTTGAATAATGAACGCATCTGAAGATCGATATCCAAAATAATATAAAAAATATTTTGAAATTTTTACAAGGTATGTTATCATTACCTGATGTGTAGTGGAGAACACCAAAAAAAACTATCTCTTATTGAGGCATGATAAATGCTCTTTTCACTCTTATGTGTGCATCCCACACTCTTGAATTTTCGGACATAACTTTTACGTATACATAGATGTATTTTCGAATTAAATTTTACCATAATAAGGATGCCTATACAATTTAATATAAAAAATAATTTAAAAAAATGCTTCCAAAAATATATCTAGTAAACTCCATAAACATTCGTGACATTTTATGGTTGGAGAGAACATAAGGTGGAAAGAGCAAACCCTTGAGGCATTTGATTGAAGCCCACAAAGTTTTTTTATCACCGACCTGCCCATCCCCAAAACAAGTCATTCGAAATTCGCTCAATCGTCATCCTCATTTCCAAACATTGGGGATTCTTTCTTCTAACAAGAACCCCTTTCCTCGGCGTCTGATCAAAAGAGAGTTTCGAATTAAATAAACTAACGAAGAAACCGTAGATTAACCCTTATCTGTATTAATTGTCGAATAAGAGAATGAAGGGTTCATCAGAAAGAAAGTACATGCAAGAATTTCTCCTATACGCAGCAAGCGCGGCGTTGAGTTGTTTGGTATTATTCACGGGCCTCCATTACTTAGACCCCAACCGCGATTCTTCCAAGAAAGCTCTCGAACACAAGAAAGCCATTGCAAAACGTCTAGGTCGTCCCCTCATTCATACAGATCAATATGAGGTACCAAATTCGCACTTCTTTTCTTGATTTAGCAACGTCATTTGAATCAATGTTAATCTTTATGATTGCCTATGAGGGATTAGGGTTTCTTGTTGTTTTCGTTAGGGTAATAGAATTTTATTATGTACAGGATATAATAGCAGGTGATGTTATAAATCCTGACCACATTGATGTAGAGTTTGACTCCATTGGGGGACTGGAATCGATTAAAGAAACTTTGTTTGAGCTTGTTATTCTACCCTTGAAACGGCCCGAGTTGTTTTCGCATGGCAGGCTCCTTGGACCATTAAAGGGGGTCCTGTTGTATGGACCCCCTGGCACTGGGAAAACCATGCTTGCCAAAGCTATTGCCAGGGAGTCCGGGGCGGTTTTTATTAATGTCAGGATATCCAACCTGATGAGCAAATGGTTCGGAGATGCCTCAAAGCTTGGTAAGTGTGTTGGATTTTTGTGAATAGTTCTTTAGTTCTTTAATGATAGTATACAAGATATGTAGCATATTCAATGAAGAGTTGAGTTTTTGTCTGTACTGTACATATGAATTATTTTTCATATGTTTGGAACTCTAGAAAAGAATTGAAAAATTGATATCAAGAATTGAGACGATAGACCGTTTTACCGAAGAATTAGAATAGGAGAGAAGACTTCTCTCTGATTCTTATCGACTACGACAGAGCCGATGCTTTATTCAGTCAATGTTCACTAAGCAGAATTATTTCCTCTCCCCTTGTGTCCTAATTATACATCCTAACTCCTTTTAACTAACCAACAAACCTATTTAATGCTAATTAGGATTTAGTAATTATTCTAACTTCTATTTATTCTATATCTTCACAGAATTAACCTTGGCCTCAAGATTGTAATATAAAAGCTTTAACCTAAGAAACACTTTTGTCCGGAACCTGTAACCTATTGCTATAAGAAAATAAGAGAATGGCCACATATATGCCTTCTATTCCAGTTGCTTGGGCCGACCCACTATGTCCTAAAACAAAGTTTAGTTGATAGGACCTCCCATCTTCTCCTTTTTCATCAATCTTGTTACTATGACTTATTTTGACTTGGTCCATTAGGTCAAAGAAACTGATCCATGGTATAGAAACCCCACTCTCGTCCCCTGTTGTTGTTCTTAATTGAAATCCATTATTTCCTTTAAGAGATATGCTTTACTGTTACAGGCAGGCAACCATGGGCCATGGCAGCTGTTGCAACTGGTCCAGTAAATGCTAGGGTCCAATGGCTTACGTGTGACATTGTGTAAATTGGATTCCCATGACTGCCATGCATAACAGCTCCCAAGACAGCAGAAAACTGCTTGGCATTATATGCCATTGTGGGGTGCTTCATCTACGCTTGATCACCATATACCGAGACATAGCAACAAAACGAAAAATATAAGCCAACATTCTTAATACATGGTCTAGGTGGAACTACAGATATTAGAAAATCAGCCAATATGAGTACTTTTATCCAGTGTTGTCAAATTGTGGTGCCGTGGTTGTTATGACAGATATACATGGCGGTTTTTGGGCTAGCCGCAATGGTAAATATCGGCCGATATTGCATGCTTTCCTGCCATAATCTGCTATAGCGGCGCTGCATAGCAACTGGAATGGCGGGATTTTGGATCTCCGCCATCCGCCATCGACAACACTGCTTATATCATACATGTAAGATTGTTCTGATCATGTATTGGGATGGTACATAGGGCAAATAGCCTCTAAAGAGAATGAAGATCTTTGAAGAAGTAATTTTTTTTAAAAATCTTATATAATATATTATATTAGTATCCCATAATTTGAAGATAAATGATCTTGGACCAAAAAAAGTTTGCCATGTTTTATTAGCCGAAAAAGTATTAACTTTCTTTGATGTGGCTGTTGAAAACCGTCTTTGTCGTCATTTTGCTGTACCCATCTTTTGTTTCAATGTATTAGTATCAAGCCACTTCTTTCTATAAGGTAGCAAATCCTATATTAAAGTGTTTATCTGACAGATATTCTGTGTCAATTTCAACATTATGAATCTTATTGACTTCTTGCTTCTATGAATGAAGTTTTAAGAACATCTAAAAAAATGATGACACTTTGTGTAGTCTTCTGAGTTTTCAATCTCTAGTGAATTTGCAATGTACATTATTAATGTTTGTCAATGTTGTTAAATAGCCGCAATGGCGTAGTGGAATTTGGATACACCACTATTGTTCTGCGATATGCTATTTAGTACAAAATGTTGTCAAATAGCTGTAGTGGTGCTATATTGCTATTGCATTGCAGAATTTTAACAATCCGCAAAATCATGCAGTGGCTGCTATATCGCTATTGCATTGCAGAATCTTATAAGTTATCCCCAAAATCATGCATATGTTTTAAAGATTCACAGCGATTTTGATTTTTAATGTCATACTACAAATCTATATATTTCAGCATAGACTTGTTTAGATTCTTTGATCAATATTGCAGGTATGTTGTTCCATATTTATGAGAATTTGTTTTCTTGTATTTTTGCTTTTGTATCCATGTCCCATGCCAATATTATTGTTAACTTTTTCTGCTACAAAACTGGCTACTTTTTGTTTGATGTGCTTCCAATTTATATTGTGGAGTGTGGATGTTCTTTTAAATTAACATATCTATACTATTTAGTGCTATTAAACCACTGTCTCAGTTTCTTTGATGGATAAAGCCATCTGATCACTTAATTAGCAGGGAAACTCCCTCTCTCCATTAATTTATGGCCATCTGTAAAACTTTTTAGTTGCTAAGAAGTGAAATCTGTCAGCAATACACTATTTTCTGAAAAGTAAGGTTAAAATGTACAATTAATTCCAGTTATAGAGTGAGTTTAAGGGTTTTTCATCCTTCTGTGCTCCTTGTTGAGTGTATCTGGAGAGGGCTGGCCACCCCTGTAGGTTCTCTAATTGTTATGAATTAGCAAAATTTGTGAGGCTTGAAGTTGTTCTTCCGCTCATAGGCGAAGTTCTTCATTAGAATATTTAACGAGGCCAGATTGGCTTATATAACTATACTTCATTTCTCAAACTCTAGCTCAGTGATTATATAATATAAAATTGTATCTAACTTTTTATGTAATCAATTTGCTATATGTTTGTTGTTTTAAATGCAGTTCTTTGTTTTGGTTTATCATTAATGTTTTGCTGTTCTTCTGCAGTGGCTGCTGTATTTAGTTTGGCTTATAAGCTTCAGCCTGCCATCATATTCATTGATGAAGTTGACAGTTTTTTGGGTCAGCGTCGTCAATCAGATCATGAGGCTCTGTTAAACATGAAAACTGAGTTCATGGCTCTATGGGATGGATTCACTACCAACCGTAAGTTTTATAGCAGTTGTCATGTAATTTTTGTTTAATGTATAAACTTTCAAAACATGTGACAATTTTGATGCAGATTTTGTTAATAATGACTTATACTTAATTTTTTTTTTTTTGGTTTTTCTATAGAGAATGCCCGAGTTATGGTACTTGCAGCAACTAATCGTCCTTCAGAACTTGATGAAGCAATACTTCGGCGTTTTCCTCAAGCTTTTGAAATTGGACTTCCAGACCAGAAAGAAAGGGCTGATATATTGAAAATTATCTTAAAGGGTGAGAGGATTGAAGATAACATAGACCTCGATAATATAGCTAGCTTATGTGAGGGTTACACTGGTTCAGATCTATTTGATCTTTGTCAGAAGGCTGCTTATTTTCCTATCAGAGAACTGCTGGAATATGAGAAGAAAGGGAAACAATCTCCTGTTAGTATATCTGCTATTCTCTTTCACTCGCTCCTATGCTATAGTTTTGTATTCTCAAAATAGTGAATAATATGTCGCTCTCTTTCACTCTCTTCTCTGCTATAATTTTACATTCTCAAAATAGTGAATAATATGCTTTGTACAGCTACCTTGGCTGGAAGGCATATCAATTTCTGCTATGTAGAAGAGAAAGAAAAATAAGTAAATTTGAGTTATGTCTGTTTTATTTGAAAATGAAACTACTAAGTTATATTTGTATGATAATCTTATAAACGAATCTGGTCACTGATAGTAATTACTTTAATGTGAGAGATCAATCTGTGACTTTATGGAAATAATTTCACATATTAAGTCTTGTTAAACTGATTGGCCTTCTCAGCGCCTTTTTCAGATCATCATTAGTCCTGGAGATGAAAATTACTGAGTAGTTTTTTTTCTTCGTGTTTCAGGCACCTAGACGTTTGTCTCAGTTAGATTTGGAAAAGGCCCTCTCCACTTCACGGACGATGGTTGCTGCAAGCGAATATGATGGATTAAACCACCAGTCATCATCAAGACGGACATTTCCTGTTGATTCAGGTGATTATCAAGCTGCAATCAATGAATTCTATAAAGTTATAATTTCTCGTATGATTAACCGCCAACCAGATTCCCAGGATCCTTAAAATTTTGAATTTCTCTTTTGGGCATTCTTCTACTGCTCTATTAAGTTATAATTACAACAGACGTAGCTTACATAGTTATACTAGTTCTAGAAAATGTATTATTTATTATATTATACACACTTTTTATTATAGTGCCAAGATTGGCTATTGCATTTTGTTATGTATGGTTCCATTTATATTGTTGCCGTTACCCTACTTGTAATATTGTATCACTGGATAGAGCTGAATCAGACATTCCATTTTGTTCTGTTAAAGATTTGTGATGGAGAAAAAGAACTATAATCTGGAAATAGTTTTAAAGAACACTTACTTTTGGTCCTGTTGGTGCGCTTCATTTCACAGAACACTTAATTTGAACACAACCCAAAGTTCATCTCCATTGCTGTATTGTATGATTTAATCCTTGAGTGATATAATTGGATCTAACACTGAAATGTCCAATAACTTTAACAGAGTAGCTAAGATTCACCAGGACAATGCAGTTATCAAGTTGCCAACATTCATCAATGATTGAGATGTGGGGGAAATAACTGGCGTTGGAGTGGGTGTGACATGGTTACTCCCTTCACTCTTTATGTTTGATAATTTGAGTTTTTTTGCACGCATACTGTATCAAACAATTGTATAATTGATGTGTATATATGTACCAATACTTTTATTCAGGAATTATTTCATGAATTCTAGTTTTTCAATATGAAGGTAAAAAGAAATCTTAATTATACTTTGACTATGGTTGGAAAACAATAATGAATTATATAGTGTTTTTAAAACATCAATTATTTTAAAATAAAATCTAAATATTAAAACTACATTAAAACTTAAATTGAGTGGGTATAATTTATGCCCTGTATGTATTTCACTAGCTTGTTATTCAATTACGGCAGAATATTATTTATTAGTGCATATTTGTTGGGCACATATTTGATTGCCACTTAAATATGCAGATTCTACATTATTATACATGAATTTAATTGATATACACTGACAGTGTAAAGATTTTTTACACTGTCAGTTAATCACAACCATTGATTTATTTAACATGTTTGACTTTTATTTTAACAATTTAAAAAATAATACAAACGGATGATTGTGATACATTGACAGTGTAAAACTTTTTACACTGACAGTGTATAACAATTAATCTCATTATACATTACTATTATGTAATTACGGCAGAATATTATTTATTAGAGCCTCATTCTAACCCTCACCCTTGATCCTAGGTGAATCACAATCGTCGCTTCCACCTTCACTTATGCGACAACCTACGCCCCTTTAATGTTCATGTCGGGTTTGTTTTAAATTTAGTCATATTACTTCAATTTTTTTATCATAGTTTTAATCAAAATTGGTTTGTTTTAAATTTAGTCATATTACTTCAATTTTTTATCATCGTTTTAATCAAAATTTTCTCGCACCAATGAGTTATTTATGAATGACCTAATCAAATCTTTATATGAAATGGTTAAGGTCTTTAGATAAGCTCCTCGGATTCTTCATCTTTTGTCTCTTTTAGAACCTAATAATTGTATTGTTTTACATAATTTACTATATGTTCCTTTTATCACGGAGAATCTAGTAAGTATTAGTAAGTTTGCTGGAGATAACTCTATTTTCTTGGAGTTGCACCATAATTATTGTGTTGTCAAATCTCAGGTTTCTAACAAAGTGCTTCTACATGGAAATGTTGGTATTAATGTTCTCTATGAATTTCATGCTCTCAAGTTTCAGTCACAAGACAAAAATTCCAAGCATCTCTCTTTTGCCTCCTATATTGCCAGCCAGTCTATAGTTGTTGATTGTAGTTTAAGCTTTCCAATACTCGTTATCCCAATGTAATAAGTCCTAACCCTAATAATGCTCAATTTTCCTGGCATTTCCTGGCTCAGTTTTCCTGGCATTTTAGGTTAGGGTAGCACCCTAATCCCTATGTTATGTAAGTTATGTCAAAACAATGTACATATATACTACATTTTAGACATAAATATAATACTACTTTTTGTACTACTTATTGCACGAGCAAATCTCACAATTTATCTAATTTTTAAAAAATAAAATTTTTCAAATATTATTTTTTTTTTTAAAAATCGATTTTTTTTGAAAAATACAAAAAACCGATTTTTCACAAAAATTTAAAAAGCATTTTTGAAAAATACCAAAATTCGATTTTATTTTTGAAAAGGTTATTTTTTTTATAAATATAAAAAAAATATTTTCTTTTTAAAAAGAAAAACGATTTTTTTTTGAAAATATAAAAATATGTTTTTTTCTAAAAAAAAAATTGTTTTTTCTCGAAAAAACTGATTTTTTTTAATAAAATATAAAAACTGTTTTTTTTAATAAAATATAAAAAAAATAAGTGATTTTTTTCAAAAGTAAAAAAATTTTTTTTTTCAAAAATAAAAAAATAATATTAAAAAAAACAATTTTTTTTAAAAAAAAATCTATTTTTTGAAGAAAACAACATCCATCCACTAAAAATATGATAATGGATGAATTTGATGAATTTTATTCATAATGGATGGATTGGATTGAATATTTTAAAGAAAGTTTTAGTGGATTGTTAACAGACTAATAGATTGTTTTGATCCATCCATTAACGATACAATCCATATCCATCCAAACCATCCAATTTGCCATCCCTAGATAAAACACATACATAGACACATGGTAGGCTTTGGTTTAACTCATCTTAGTCATGCCGATTTACCTCTAAAATATTAGGACTATGCATTTTTCACTGTATCTCATTAACAAATTACCTTCCATCTCTATAGATAATTTTATTCCTTATGTCTCTTTTTTCAATAAATATCCTAATTACAAGTTTCTCAAGGTGTTTGATTGTACATGCCTTCCTTTATTACGACCTTATAAAACCCACAAACTGTCATTTTACTATTATAAGTTTATTTTCTTGGGATATTCCACCCCTATAAAGGATACAAATGTTTATCTCCAACTGAAAAGCTTTATATATCTAAGGATAACGTGTCTAACGGGTCTAGGTTTTCTTACAGTGAGTTGTTTGGTCATAATCCTCCCTTATCTCCAATAGTTCATAAGCATATCTCTATTGGATATATATCAACCGACATTCTACAAATTTCATTCTTATTCTCAACCAAACCAACTCTTCACTGATACCACCAGCCACATCTTATTTACCACATTCAACTGTATCACCTCAATCAGTTAACGCCAATCATACTACTCCTACCACATCCAACATACCCACTATTAATCCTAATGACCTTCCTATAATACCTTTAGCCTCTCCCACACCATTATTCTCACCTATTTCATCTAGTATACAAATAACCTCACCCAACTCTTCCAATAACACATCCTCCACAAACCCTGCATCTCAAAACATTGTTGATATCCCTATTGCTCATATCCAAGAAATCAATTCGACCAACACTCATCCAATGCAAATCATGAGTAAGAGTTGTTGGAAATCCACCACAACTATGGAGAATTTCTATCAATCTTGATGAACAAGATTATTATCACCCACACAATAACAATGAAAAGAGAAGAACAACGGAGAAAGAAAATAAAGAACGATGAAGGAGAAGAACAATATTCTGCAGAGTTTCTCTCTACCCGCAACCTGCAGAAAACTTCTTTATTCACTTTGCAATTGCAAAATTATGTGAATACAATGTTATGAATGCAACATTCACTTTATTACAATAATAAGAGTACCCAAAACTATAAAAGCCCAAAATAGTTAACACTACTAAAAATAGACTTAAGTCGAAATCTTGTATGAATCAATATGCTTCGACACACTAATACAACTTGATACACTAGCTGATTCGACACTTTCTTACTTCTGTCGAACAACCTGCTTCGACACAAGGAGTTACAATTCAACACACCACCTAATTCATTGTGTCTAAGTTATCTACATTCATCATAGTTCTTAGTCTTCTGAACACTTCAACCTGCACTCCTTCGTCATGATATCTACAATCTGTTTCTCAGTTCTGCAGTGTTCCACATTCATCTTCCCATATGCTACCTGATCTCGAAGATAATGGAACCTCATCTCGATGTGCTTGCTTCGACCATGTGCTATCAGATTCTTCACCAGATTGATAGCTGACATGCTATCAATCTTCGTGGTAATTGCTCCATGATTCTTCAATGTTGTCTCTTTAACCAGATTCACCATCCATGTTGCTTGACATGCACAAAGATAAGCAATTAGGTATTCTGCTTCGTACGACGATAATGCCACTAATGTCTCTTTTCTCGAACTCCAAGCAACTGGTGCACCACTTAGCATAAACATATATTCAACTATGGAATTTTGATACCCAACATCACTACACCAACTTGAGTCGGTGTATCCCATTAATTTTCATTCTTTTCCTTCATCAGTTGTAAGAAATAAAATTTCATAGTCGAGAGTTCCTTTCAGATACCTTAGTATTCTCTTCGTCACTGCTAGATGTGATACCTTTGGCTTCTGCGTGAATCTACTCACTGTAGCACCTCAAAATTTCCCTCCTCATTCATGCATTCATTTTTAGGTCATTTAACATTTCATATTGCATTTCAACATGTCAATCAGAATTAGCTCCAAGAGTTTGTCTTCCAAGAAGCTTGGATATCATCCAAGTCACTTTGTGGGTTCTATCTGAATGATCAGTCAACACAAGGGAATTGTGCATCATCTAGGGTTTTTCTCAACGCTCAAGGAAGTTTGTATTCATCTGGGTATCAAAGTCAAAGTAGGGTTCCTCAAGGATTGAGATGCATTCTTGGTTTGAAGGTCTTATGGATGTTGTGTAGAGCTCTTGGGAGCTAGGGTTTCATTTTCAGAGGTTTTCTTTAAAGGATCAAGCTTAATGGGCTCAGTACAGTTCAAAATTCAACTGTGAAGTCAAAAGTCAACTGTTGGTCAACTGAGGGTCAAATGGCTAGGGAATGACTTGAGATACTTCCAACATGTTCAAATGGGGTCTATTCATCATTCAAAACATTAATCTTGAAGGAACAAAGGTCCAGTGCACCGGTTACCAAATTTGGAAAGATGTTCCTGAGCTGTCATGCTCGCTAGGCGAGCAGAATGGTTCGCCTAGCGAGCCCCAAGATTAGCCACCAGAGTCACCTGCGCCCAGAAGAAACTTCCTGAGCTGTCATGCTCGCTAGGCGAGCAATCCTTCGCTAGGCGAAGCCCACGCTTCCTCCTTCGCTCCAGCGAACCTTGATGATGTTGCTACTGGAATTGCTCGCTAACCTGCTCGCTGGATGCTCGCCTAGCGAGTAAGTGCTAGCTATGTTTTTACCCAAGTCTGGGAGTGTTTGATGGAACCTTGCTGAATTTGTGCTTTGCATGCTGTTTTGAAAAAAAACAATATACTGTCATGTTCACTAGCTGCTCGCCAGGCGAAGACAGTAGCAAGATGATTCGCTAGCTGCTCGCTAGGCGAAGGCAGTAGCGAGCGTGGCAGAAACCCATTTAATTTTCAGAGGGCCACTCATTTGGGCCCAAAAAAACCATTTTAAATTATTTTAGGTTGAACCTCATGGACTCTGACTCTGACTCACACACTTTTCACTTCCATCTCACACAAACCCTAACGGCTGCGTTGCAAACCCTAACCGTTACATTTCAAAATCAATCAACCTCTTCAATCAGGTTTATTCTGTCCCCCATTCTTTTATGCTTTCAATGTTGTAAGTTCTATAGAATGAATCATTATGGTTGAATTTGGGAGAGTGGGTATCATTAGGTTTTGCATGTGGGTTTAGATGTGCATGAATGTGTAGAACAATGCCTTGAATGTTTAATTACTTAGTTTATGAAATGGGTACCATAGGATTTAGGGTTTTCTGAAATTGGACTGTTATCAAGGAAGAACCCAGAACCCGTAGGCGTTCGCTAGCACCTCGCTAGGCGAATCTGTGGCGAGCATTCACTGCCACTTCGCTAAGCGAAGCAGTAGCGATCATGACAGTAGTTGGTTTTTCTGTTTGCTCTCTAATCTGTTTTGTATTTGTTGTGACATGTTTACTATTACATCCGTGCACTGTTTACCTGACACTGTTGTTGCTATGATTCTTTTGTTCGGTGCAACTCTTGATTGCACCCCATCTTGTTATTCTAACTTGTTTGTTGAGTTTTTGTGAGGACTCACATGACTCTTGAAGAAATAGGTTGCTTGATATTCCACTTTATTTGTGGGATATCAGTTGGGGATTTATTCTGATTGCTTTGCTGACTTGCTTTCTTTGATGGTGCTAACTTGAGAGATCTCTGGGTTTCTTGTTTCTTTAGTTGCTGTTACTTTGGATCTTTATCCGTGTGGTAAATCTCTCGATCCCTTTTACATCTTTCCCGCATTTTACCGCTTTCTTAGCTGGAAGACCTCGATAGGAGGCAATGTTTTTGTGTGTTTACTTTTGTGCCCAAAGACCTCCAAGAGGGGGCACCAGTGCTAAAGACCTCCATGAAGAGGCAATTGACGGATAAAAGGGATTAGTAGTCAATCCCCCGTTATTCAGTGTGTCGTTCTTTATGTTCGCACTACGTGTCGATGCTCCAGAACAAAAGCCCAAGATCCTTTGTCCGGTCAGTCAGTGGAGAGGGTTCCATCTTTCTGAACCCCCACGCTTTGTCATGAACTCATCTTGTCCAGGGCTAAGAGCTATGAGGTCTTATCCTCATTACCCTTTTGATCTGCTCACCCTGACGTTCAATGTCAGTGGTTAAGAGCCCATTTGATTACCTTTCCATGGCTTGTTTGTCGAGGTTGATATGACCCCTCTTGACTAAAGCCCTACCCATGTATGTTTGAGCCCCCTTGTTAGTGTGTTTATTTTATGCTATATGTTTTGTGTGGTGTGTGTCGCATCCGCGAAAAAACAACCGGCGGGACTCAAATAAAAATACAACACAGAGCCGCCACTGCGCGTTATTTATCCCAAAATAGGGAAAGGAAACGCTCAGAGAAACCTGGAAAGGAAATGGTCTCGCGACCAAAGAGAAAGGGTAAGGGAGTCGGTTACGCAAGGGGAAGGTATTAGCACCCCTCACGTCCGTCGTACTCGACGGGATCCACGTTCTAAAATAAAGAATAGGTTGCTAAAACATCACACACACACAGGGAACGCATGTGGGGTTAAGAGAAGGGAGCTCGATAGGACATCGCATCCTATGCCTACATATCTCGTCTGGAACGAGAATCAGAGCCACTGTAGTTCGGCTTACACACGCCAAACAACACAAAACGCACAAACAGATGGCAAACCTGGAGCCCGACAACCACTCGATGGAATTACGTCAGCATCCGAACCAAAACACACACAAAACGGCAAACGGGGAGCCCGACCGCCAATCACTGGACTTACGTCGGCATCCGAACCAAAACACGCACCAAACGACAAACGTGGAGCCCGACAGCCAATCACTGGACTTACGTCGGCATCCGAACCAAACACACAGTCAGATAACAAATAAACACACGCAAAAAAGAAAAAAGGTTGCCCGGAGTGGTCTCGCACGACCACCTGCCTACATACCTCGTCTGGAACAAGGATCAGGGCGATGTAGTTCCCCTCAAGGGAAAGAAAGAACATGCAAACTAGTAGGGAGTCTGGAACTCGAGCCTACAAGTCATCAAGCAAGCCAGAAGAGACGCTGAGACGTCAGAAGAAACGGCACACACAGACTAACAGGGAGTCGGGAACTCGAGCCTGATAGCTGCCAAACAAAACACACGCAAAAAAGAAAAGGGTGCCCGGAGAGACCTCGCACGGTCTCCTGCCTATATACCTCGTCTGGCACGAGGATCAGGGCGATGTAGTTCCCCCGAAAGGGACTGAATTACTAGCCAGAAACCAGGGGAAGACACACTACCAGGGAGCTGGACTCGAGCCTAGTGTTGTCATGCATCGTTGCCCTAAGTTCAGTTTTCTATCCTACTTGCATAAGCAAACTACTCCTATCCAGGAAAGAAGCAAGCATACAAGCATACAAAATAATTCAAGCATACATCAAATGAGAACAAGCATCTCAAACAGATATCCACATAGCACGCACTATAACCAAACAAGTGGGCTCACACAATAGGTTTGACTGCCTCAGCAAGTCATCTGTACGGGCTGTGTTTGCTCTTAACCTTGCCATTACGAGGCTAAGGTGAAGCATATGAAAGGTGAAGTGAGGATCAGACCTCACAGCTCTTATCCCTGACCAGGGAGAGCTTCTGACAAATGAGCATGGGTCCAGAATGGGGGAACCCTTCTATACTCAGAGACTCTGACACAATGTGCACTGCACAAGATCTTGGGCTTGTGATCTCAATGCTACAACCATGTAATGGGAGCAAGGAGAAGACTCAACTGAATAGTGGGGGATAGATTGCATATCCCTACCTTCCACCAATTGCCTTGATTAAGGACTTTACCTGCTTAGGCACAATATTAAACAATCACAAACATTGCCTCTTAAGGAGGACTTCAGACAGTTTGCCCGGTCAAATAACAGACCGGGTCTCCAGACTACATGAAGTTAGGAAGTTATACCTCAATGCAAGTTGCTTAAGCAAAGCAAAGCAAAAGTTCACAAGGAACTGAGCAACTAAAAGTACCTGGAAACAGTCAAACACAGTTAGTACTCAGACAGACAAAAATAAACAGCAAATATTAATCAGTCAGACTATACAAACTAATGCACAACAAAGGCAAGCTATGAGCTCAAGCCCAAACTTCACAACCTACAAAACAAAGTTATGTTAGTGTACAAACATCAAACAACATCAATTGAATTGACTTGGATCATTCTCCACACACATTGCACCTTTTCATCCTGAAAAATCAATCAAATGTTAGAAACTAGACCACTAGGCCAAGCCTAGGGTCCAAAGGCAAGAAAAATTCCTAAACAGCAAGGGATATCCAACCAAAGTCAAATTAATGTCAAACAAAATCCAACACAATTAGTCCCATGTCCATATCATTCATCATGTTCATTTTATGCACAAAACAAATCAAACTAGTTCAAATGGAACACCAAACATCCAAACAGAACTATTGCATTCAATTCCATATCAAAACAATTCCAAAAATCCTCAAATAATTTACACCTAAACAGGACATAATCAAGGTCCAGCATGTCAAATTTTAGCTTAATTGGACAAAGGAAACCATGTCAATGAAAATCAACAAAAACAGACACAATTATATGAGCCAAATCACAACATCAACACATGCATTCACTTCAAAAATTCATAATTCAATGAAAACAATAAAGAAATGACTGGGACCAAAAGCATCATGTTCTATCATGTGTCTATAACCAGCAAGCCAAATTTCATGTTCATTCAATACCATATGAGCATTTCACACAAGATCTACCAACATATATCACATGAACTTGCACATTTGACCAACAGAGATGAAAAATACCAATCAATTTGAAAATGCAATGGAAAAATCCAGAAAAATACACATAGCATCTTAACATGTTAATGAACATCCATGCAAAATTTCACATCATTCTAATAAGTCTAGGTCATTCAAATAAATCCAGCAAGTTGACATAATGAGGTGTGACACAAATTGTCACACCTAGGTTCCAAAATTCATAACTCAAACACCAGGAATCCAAAATTCATGAAATTTACATGTAAATAACCATCAGCCAGTCCACAATCATCACAAAAATTTTCAAGTATTTCTTTGTAAGCATGAGTATTTCACAATCAAAATGGCACAATGTATCAAAATGGCACACATGTGAAACAACCCTAGGTCAAACTAAAAATTCACCATGCACAACTTCAATCAATAGGTCAATAAAATTCTACAGTCAATTAGGAAGTCAACAAAAAAATCCACACATTTTTCTGATCATTTAAACATTTTTTATGAATTTTTTAAAGTGTTTTATGATTTTTAACAATTTTTTTGAATTAATATTAATTAAATGAATTCACTAATGGCATAGTCGTAAATACTTGAACGCAGGCGCGGCAAACATGTATTTCAAAAATTCAAACAGAATTATGGATCAAACAGCTTATTTTTTCCAGAAATTCGTCTTCTTCATCCAGGCACGCCAAGAACACATGAACATCAAATTAACACCAAAATGCACAAACGAATATCCGTTGGAATCGTCTCTCCACGTGGATCTCAAATATCAACATGATTTAACCTACAAGTTCATGCATCTTCTAAATCGATGGAGTTAGGGTTTGGTATCGTAACTTCCAATCCAGATTTCTTAACCTACGTTGCATCATAATCAAAGCTACGCATATCACTGGTTTCTACATGGCACGAGCTTTCAAACGCACATAATAATTAAGCAATTAGTGAAACTCGAAATTCACACACCTGGAGATGACAGCGCTGGAATTGGTGTTCTTGAGCTTCGATTTCCACCAACAGATGTAGCAATATCCTCAAGAAGGTGAATGATGTGATCAGGTTCGAGTGAATCAACTTCTAACGCACGAAATCTTGATTTGCCATGAATGATGCAATCTTGCACAGCTGCAAATGGAAGCTCCTTTCAATCCAAACTTCAAAAACAGATGGAGATGATGATGAATCAAGACCAATGCTAAAAGAGTTTCGCAAATTGAGCAAGAATGGAGGAAGTTTGATGAATTTGAGTGTGAAGTGTTCTTGAGAGGTTCTTGGAGAATTTGATGAATTTTGATCTGATTTTTGGGAAATGTGTTTTTTCTGTTATGATTAGATGATGATTATGAATATATATGATTGCTTAATCACCACTTAACCATGTTTAATTAACCAAATGGAATGATTAGTGAAATTGGTTAATTTCAAGTAAGGGCAAAATTGGAACTTCCCATGCCAGCTCATTGCCAGCTCATGGACAGCTCATACACCTTCTAAACACCTGTCATGAGCTATTGCCACTTGTTGCATGCTCATTGGAGGTGTATTTTGGAAATTCCACATGTGATGGCTTATGTTCATTTTTCCAATTCCATTTCAAAAGTCAATTTTCAAACCACAAGATTTTGGCATGTTATGAGCATTCCCACAACTTTCAAATGCCATTTATGAAGTGTTGCAAAAATCCCCACTCAAAAATTCCAATTATTTCACAAGTTGGACAATTTTGCCCCTGGTTCATTTAACTGTCCAGTTGAATTTTGACCTTTTGCATTGACCATTTTTGAAGAAATCCAATTATGCACCATGAAAGTACATGTCAAATGGAGTTTGTGCATATAAAGAACTTCCAATTTGGATGCTCCATGTGGAAGTTATGGCCTCCTGATTATGGGTCATTTCTGAAATTCACTGAGCCATAATTTTCCGACCATACATGGGATTTTCAAGTTCTTGGACATTTTGGAAAGGTGAGAACAAGATCTACAACTTTCATGTTGAATAAATTTTCATTTGAAGCTTCCTTGGACATTTTATTTTGAGGTCAAAACTTTCCATTTTTGGAAACTTCCATTACAAGTCATTTTCTATTTTTGGCAGTTTTTGTCCTGACTTGATTTTCTTCATTCTTAAGCTTTGAGATGTCAAATAACACTTGTTCCAACATGAATGAAGTGCATCTAACTCATTTCCACCTCCAAATCCATCAGATCATGTACAGTTGACCACAGTTGACTTTTTCATCTGATAGATGAATCTGGCAATGCATTGATCAAATTAAGCCCCAATCTCCAACTGAAATGGCTCAAGGGTGAAACCCTAGCCTCAATAAGCACAAAATAATCATAGAATGAACCCCATAACCATCACAAACCCCCTCTCCTGACCATGCCCTGATTGGCCCAATGCAACTGACTAGGGTTGACCAGTGGTCAAAACCCTAATCTCAAGGAATCTGCCTCCAACACTTGATTCTTCTAATGATAACAAGCCATGGTGATGATGATGTATCATTGCAATCAAGATGAAGACCACCATCCATTGAGAATCATGAAACCCTAATTCACAGCCCAATCCTCAGATGGCCCATGATCAGTCCAATGAAACCTTAGCTTGCCTTTTGACTTCCTCATCTTCTGACCAAGACTTGTGAGGATGACTTGCACAATGTAACCACATGATATGCAATATGAAATGCCTAATGACCTAAAATGATATGCAAAATGATATGCTAGTCCCAAGAGAGGAGGGCAAATTTTGAGGTGTTACAGCTGCCCCTATTCAATCCACTGTGAACCTGTCGATATGAATAGCCTCGGCTTTCAGATGATCAGGATGAAGAGTGATTGAATACCAAGAACAGACGAACAATTTGCACTCTAATGGGATAATAATTAACAATGCCCGTCAGAATCGGCGAAGAACACAATCTCAAAGAAAATCCGTCTGGTACGGAAAAACTCAGCTTGAACCCCAAAACATAAACGTCGACCTGGATACCAAAATAAATGGTAACGCAGGGATAACCATGGCCTGAACACCACTCATCCGCTCGGGATTATTATTCCTTTCTTTTTTCATTTTCTTGAACCCCGAAATTTTCTCTTCTTTTTTTTCATTTTCTTGGCCTGAACACCACTTTGGTCTGAACACCTCTTCGGTCTGGATACCACTTCGGTCTGGATACCGGGAAACTGGCCGGATTGCCGCAAGCTGCATCGATCTAATCATCGTGAGCTTCTTCGATCTGGAAATCGGAACTGGCCGGAGTGCCACAAGTTCTTCGTCCTGACTGTTGAGAACCTCTTCGATCTGGAAATCGGAAACTGGCCGGAGTGCCACAAGTTCTTCGTCCTGACTGTTGAGAACCTCTTCGATCTGGAAATCGGAAACTGGCCGGAATGCCACAAGTTCTTCGTCCTGACTGTTGAGAACCTCTTCGATCTGGAAATCGGAAACTGGCCGGAATGCCACAAGTTCTTCGTCCTGACTGTTGAGAACCTCTTCGATCTGGAAATCGGAAATTGGCCGGAGTGCCACAAGTTCTTCGTCCTGACTGTTGAGAACCTCTTCGATCTGGAAATCGGAAACTGGCCGGATTGCCACAAGTTCTTCGTCCTGATGGTTGAGAACTTCTTCGATCTGGAAATCGGAAACTGGCCGGAGTGCCACAAGTTCTTCGTCCTGATGGTTGAGAACCTCTTCGATATGGAAATCGGAAACTGGCCGGAATGCCACAACGACCCATGCTGAGGGTGACAAGCCCTGAGCCGACTGCTCTCTATTCAACCCTGGCCGACAAACACTTCGCGTTTAGCTGGGGATTATCTTCTTTCTTGTTTTTTCTTTTTGGACCCCTAAACTTTCTTGATTAACATTCCCATCTCTGCTCGACAGAAACTTACCCTCCAGTATCGTACTACTGGGGAATATCCTTGATTAAAACCATGATGCTAGACTCCTCGGAGTAACACCTTCACTGTCTGATAAAACCACCTCCCAAACGGTAACCACGGCTCGAATCGCGCTGATCGCGTAACGTCCTCTGATTTTATTTCCATCTCTGTCCGACGGAAACATTTCCTCCAATATCGCACTACTGGGGAACATTGCTGATCTGATGTCATGATGCTAAACTCCACAGAGTAACATCTTCGCTTTCTGGCACAACCACCTCTCAAACGGTAACCACGGCTTGAGACTAGCTCTATGCTTGCAACAATGATGCATGATCTTTTTCTGCGTAATGCTCCATAATTATGGAAATGCTACGCGATTTATTATTTTTTCTATGCAATATGCTATGCTTACTTTACATGATGAATGCATAAAAAGCGTCCCCCTCAAGGGACTCTTCCGAGGAGCACGAGACACTCTGCTGAGGAACTCGACATTGCTCCGATTCCACCCTGCTGGGGAATAGCACTGCTGCTGGGAAAAGGCAACCCTTGCTGGGGAATAGCACTGCTGCTGGGAAAAGGCAACCCTTGCTGGGGGTAAACCTCCTTTGCACCCAATCCGCTCGGGAAACTGCTGGGATAAGAACCACCAACACTCTGTGGGGATACAACAATCTTTGACTTGCTGAGGATATCAATCCCGACTCTGCTTTAGGAAACCCTCACAGATACCTGACGACTTCACTGGGAAATGCTCACAGATACTCCGTTGGGGAAACAGCCACCTTCAGGTCTGGCAACTGGGGAAGCATCAATCTGTCACCTGCTGGGGATAACCATCCAAACCCTGCTAGGGAAAACGAATGCTACTCCGCTGGGGAATCCATCCAATCCACACCTAGGATACTCAGCTGCATGCTCATTGGAGGTGTATTTTGGAAATTCCACATGTGATGGCTTATGTTCATTTTTCCAATTCCATTTCAAAAGTCAATTTTCAAACCACAAGATTTTGGCATGTTATGAGCATTCCCACAACTTTCAAATGCCATTTATGAAGTGTTGCAAAAATCCCCACTCAAAAATTCCAATTATTTCACAAGTTGGACAATTTTGCCCCTGGTTCATTTAACTGTCCAGTTGAATTTTGACCTTTTGCATTGACCATTTTTGAAGAAATCCAATTATGCACCATGAAAGTATATGTCAAATGGAGTTTGTGCATATAAAGAACTTCCAATTTGGATGCTCCATGTGGAAGTTATGGCCTCCTGATTATGGGTCATTTCTGAAATTCACTGAGCCATAATTTTCCGACCATACATGGGATTTTCAAGTTCTTGGACATTTTGGAAAGGTGAGAACAAGATCTAAAACTTTCATGTTGAACAAATTTTCATTTGAAGCTTCCTTGGACATTTTATTTTGAGGTCAAAACTTTCCATTTTTGGAAACTTCCATTACAAGTCATTTTCTATTTTTGGCAGTTTTTGTCCTGACTTGATTTTCTTCATTCTTAAGCTTTGAGATGTCAAATAACACTTGTTCCAACATGAATGAAGTGCATCTAACTCATTTCCACCTCCAAATCCATCAGATCATGTACAGTTGACCACAGTTGACTTTTTCATCTGATAGATGAATCTGGCAATGCATAGATCAAATTAAGCCCCAATCTCCAACTGAAATGGCTCAAGGGTGAAACCCTAGCCTCAATAAGCACAAAATAATCATAGAATGAACCCCATAACCATCACAAACCCCCTCTCCTGACCATGCCCTGATTGGCCCAATGCAACTGATTAGGGTTGACCAGTGGTCAAAACCCTAATCTCAAGGAATCTGCCTCCAACACTTGATTCTTCTAATGATAACAAGCCATGGTGATGATGATGTATCATTGCAATCAAGATGAAGACCACCATCCATTGAGAATCATGAAACCCTAATTCACAGCCCAATCCTCAGATGGCCCATGATCAGTCCAATGAAACCTTAGCTTGCCTTTTGACTTCCTCATCTTCTGACCAAGACTTGTGAGGATGACTTGCACAATGTAACCACATGATATGGAATATGCAATGCCTAATGACCTAAAATGATATGCAAAATGATATGCTAGTCCCAAGAGAGGAGGGCAAATTTTGAGGTGTTACAGTGTGATCGTCTCCCCATAGGATTTCTAGGCTTCGTATAGTCTCTCGTTTGCATGTCAATTAAGGTAGCACGGTTCCTTCGTCTAGGACTTCCTTTTTGCATGAGCATTCCTAAAACACAAACAAACTCTTTGATTTTCTTTTCTTAAGAACACGTTAACTCCTTCTACTACAGGTGAGTAAGTCTCCAAAGGTCGAGCATCCGGTAGATTGCGTAGTAACGTCGTTCATCTAAAAAACACAAAACAAACAAAAATAGGTTAGCCGAGCTACGGTGCTCTGATTCTCAATCCTTCTTGAGATACGTATGCAGTAGGGTATGGCCTGTGCGAGCAATAACTCTTTCTTTTCCCTACTTTGATTTTCTCTCTTTCGCATCGCATATAGGACTTTTTATACACACACTTTAGACATAAATAGCAAGCGTGGATCCTGTGGAGTACCACAAACGTGAAGGGGTGCGATAACCTTCCCTTCACGTAACTGGCCCCCTTACTCAGTTTTCTTTGGTTCGAGACTTTGTTTTATCCGTTCCCTCTTGGTTATGCAGTACTACCTTTCCCTTCTCTTGGGATAAAAGTACATAGCTGGCGACTCTACTCTTCTTCCGCGCCACTCTTTTTCGCGTTTGTACTTGGATTCGGGAAATCCGGGGAGCGACAACTGGCGACTCTGCTGGGGATTTATTTTCCCTAGTGGGCCTTTCCTAGCGCTTGTTTGTTTATTGTCTATTGTGTGTTATTTATTTATTGCTTTGTATACTTATCTGCTTGTATTGTATCCTATGTGCGCTTTACTGTTTCATGCATACTGTGCTGGCTGTGTATCTGCTTTGCTGTTGGGTGGGAGTCACAAGAGGTAAAAGGCCCAATACACAGGCTATGAGTGAACTTTAGGACACCTAGGAATAGAGTGATTCATGGGAAGCGGGTGGTATGGCGCCACTTAGCGGAACATGGTATCACGAGCAGTTCAGATTCTGATGGGGTATTATCGTTGCATACACCTGGTGTGCATATGATGATATTCTTGAAAGGATTGTTTATCCTGCATTTCTCTTAACCTTACCCTGGCCTAGATTACACCCGTGAGTGGGACGGAAATGAATCATTTACAGGTACTGATGGTGACCTATTTTGATGGTGACTTGTTCTGTTGGTGACCGTGTCCTGTTGGTGACTTTTGTTTGGTTCTTGTTGGTGACCGTTGGTTCTGAAGTATTGTGTTCTAAGTTGATGACTGTGTTCTATGGTTCTCGGTTCCGGATTCATGCTGAAGTTCTGATCCTGTGCCTCGTGATATACATCCAACCAACCATTATTTCATCATTTTGCATCATAGCATGTTTATTTTCAAAAAATAATGCATAAAAAAGAAAAAAAGTTAACCCGCATATGCATATCATTTTTAGGTTTATTCAGGAGTCTATTCACACCGAGAGATGGCTGCCATTCCAGAGTTGAAGAGGAAGACTTGCACCTACAACTTTTACCGTAAGCCGTTGACATCTTTGGAAGAATTGGGTAATCTCGTGACCGACCGTAATCAGAAAGTTTTTGATGATCAGTATGGGGATATCTTGGCATTGTTGAAAATGGTGGTTGATCCGGTACCTCTGCAGACTCTCTTACAGTTCTATGATCCGGAGCTTCGTTGCTTTACTTTTCAGGACTACCAGCTAGCTCCCACTCTTGAAGAGTATTCCATCCTTATGAATGTCCGAATCAAAAATCGAGTACCTTTCTTGGATGTGCCAAAGGAGGTGGATTTTAAAGTTGTCGCTAAGGCTCTTTATTTGAGCATCAAGGAAGTGAGCGATAATTGGAAACCAAGCGGTGATGTTGTGGGCTTATCCTTGAAGTTCTTGGTAAGGATGGCTAAGGAAGAAGCAAAGAAAGGAAATTGGGTAGCCTTCAACGCTCAGTTGGCTGTCATGATTTATGGAGTTGTTCTGTTCCCTAGTATGCCTAGTTTCGTGGACCTGGCAGTAATCACTATTTTCATTGGAGGAAACTCGGTGCCTACCTTGTTAGCTGACACCTGTTACGTGATACACAGCAGGCGTGGTAAGTCTGGAGCTATCAGGTGTTGTCTCCCGTTGCTACTCAAGTGGTTCTTGTCTTTTCTACCAACCAATGGACCGTTTGTGGATACCCAGAATACTCACAAATGAACTCAGAGGATCATGTCGCTCACATCTTATGATATCAAGTGGCAAGCTTATAGGATTAATGTGCGCAACGTCATTATGAGTTGTGGAGAGTTTCGCAATGTTCCACTCATAGGAACTAGGGGTTGCATCAACTACAACCCGGTTCTTTCTCCTTGTCAGTTAGGTTTTGTCATGAATGAAAGGCCGCAAGATGTCGAGATAGCTGAAAGTGTGTACTTTGAGAAACGGAGCGATCCAGCAAGATTGGAGCAAGTGGGAAAAGCTTGGGAGAATATTGGTATAAAAGATGGATCTGTTTTAGGGAGGAAGTTTGCAATCGCTATGCCCGCTTACACTGAGTGGGTCAAGGAAAGAGTTGAAACTTTGTTGCTACCATATGACCGGATGGAACCATTACAGGAGCAACCGCCTTTGATCCTTTCTGAGAGGGTGCCTGCTGAGTATTAAAAACAAGCCTTGATGGAGAATCGCCAGTTGAAAGAAAATGAACAAGAGATCCAAATGGAGCTTTACAAAGCAAAAGCTGATAGGCTGAATTTGGCTCATAAACTCAAAGGAGTGCAAAGTGAAAGTGCTAGTAGATCAAGAAACAAAAAGAGGTCCTATGATGAGATAGAAACAATGTTGGATGAAGAACACCATGAACGCTTGAGATTACAAAAAGCGGAAGCCAATTACAAAAAGAAGATACGAGACTTGGAAAGACAACTTAAGAACAAAGATACTCAGTTGAAGAATGAGGTAGATCTGAGGCATGCAGCAGAGAGCCAGCTCAGAGAAAGTGACATCCGTGCATCTCATTTCCGAGAAGAAGTTGTTGAACTCAGGGTGCAACTGAAAGAGAAGCTCACCCCTCTACCTGAGTGTTCAGAGTGTGACCGATTGATGAATCAGTGCCAGTATTTGAAGACTCTCATTCCTGAAGGACGACTTCCCTAGTTTGTCTTGTTGTTTATTTTGAGAATCACCTCCAGGATTGTTGGATGGGATTCCTTGTCCTACATTGATGAACTGAATCTTTGCTTGAACTATGTTGTATGAACTTTATTTCTTATGTATATGGATGAGATTATTGATGTTTCACTTTTGCTTGCCGTCCAGTGTATGTTGCTTCTTTGTTGTTTATGTTCCGCTTACGGGTGCAGGTTGCCATTTTTCAAAGGTGGACGAGACTCTTGAATACCTGAGAAATGATAAAACATAGCATACGCATCATACACATATCATTCTTGCATCATTACAGGTGTTCTTGAAGAGGATTTCTCATTCGTGCTCCCGTTTTAGGCATAATTGCTGAGTATCGTCCGCACCGTTACGCAACAAGGCAGAATCGACAGAAGATCATGGATCAATTTCAAGCAGATCTAGCAGAGATGAGGACCGACATGGCCCAGTTCATGAGTATGATGCAAGGGGTAGTGCAAGGGCAAGAGGAACTCCGAGCCTTGGTCCAGAGACAAGAAATTATGATTCCCCCTGTCGGTCAGAATCCGCCAGAAGGAACCCCTGTCAATGACACCGCTGCTGCTACCAGCCCTGTCAACAATTATGCTACTGGTGACGAATTGCGTGGTATTAGAATCGATGGACAACCCATCATTATAGAGGCTGCTAATGCTCGAGCAGCACGTGCTCCAGTTCACCATCCTTCTCGTTTGGTTGACAAGCAAGAAGATATGTTCACTATTCTCAGTAATGATGATGAATTTGGAAAGGCGGAAGAGAGAGATAGAAAGGTTGACGCCCTTGTTGAAAAGATTCGCGCCATGGAGTGCCAGAATTCTTTGGGCTTTGATGTTGCTAACATGGGTTTAGTTGATGGGTTGAGGATCCCGTACAAGTTCAAAGCGCCATCTTTCGACAAGTACAATGACACTTCTTGTCCCCGAACTCATGTGCAAGCTTACTACCGGAAGATATCCGCTTATACTGATGATGAAAAAATGTGGATGTACTTTTTCCAAGACAGCTTGTCTGGAGCCTCTTTGGATTGATACATGGACTTGAGAAAAGAATCTGTCAGAAGCTGGAGAGAGTTAGGTGAAGCTTTTCTGAGGAAGTACAAGCATAACATAGACATGGCTCCGAGCAGAACCTAGTTGCAGAGTTTGTTTCAAAAGACTGGTGAGAGTTTCAAGGAATACGCCCAGAGGTGGCGTGAACTAGCTGCGAGAGTACAACCTCCGATGTTGGAGAGAGAATTGACTGATATGTTCATTGGAACCCTGCAAGGTGTATTCATGGATCGTATGGGAAGTTGTCCATTTGGTAGTTTTTCGGATGTTGTGATTTGCGGAGAAAGAACTGAAAGTCTTATCAAAGCGGGAAAAATCCAAGACCCTGGTTCTTCAAGTTCCTCAAGTGCTAAGAAACCATTTTCAGGGGCACCCAGAAGGAGAGAGGGTGAGACAAATGCTATATATAATCATAGAAATGGAAACAGAGGACAACAATACCGTCAAGTTGTTGCTGTGACTATTCCAGCAACCCAACCTCAACAACCACAAAGAGGACAACCACCACAACAACAGCAACGCCAATTCCAACCAAGACAAAGAATGCCAGATCGTCATTTTGATATGCTGCCAATGACTTATGCTGAATTACTCCCTGAACTGCTCAGGTTAAAGTTTGTTGAACTTCGCACTATGGCTCCATTAACAAGGATTCCCGCTGGTTATGATGCTAATGTCCGTTGTGATTTCCATTCTGGTGCGCCAGGACACCACATCGAGAATTGTCGGGCTTTTCACCATAAAGTTCAAGATTTGATTGATGCCAAGACGATTAACTTTGCTCCTACTCCGAATGTGGTGAATAATCCTATGCCTCAGCATGGAGGGCCCAGAGTAAATAGTGTGGAAGATGGGGAAAATTTGAACTTGGTAGTCAATATTAATGATGTTCAGACTTCGTTATTTGTAGTGAAGGAACATCTTCTTAGAGGGGGAGTATTCCCGGGATATGACAAGAATTGTTCAGATTGTGGTAATCATGAAAACGGCTGTGTGAAATTGAAAGAAGGTATCCAGGAATTGATGAATGACGGTTGTTTACAGTTTGATCGAGTAGTGAAATACCGTGAAGAGGTATCGACTGTTACCATTTACTTTACACCGTCAGAAGGTCCTGTACGTGCTCCAAGAACTATTAGTGCGCCTGTGACTATTGGTACTCCTATGACCGTAGCTGCGCCCGTGACCATATCTGCTCCGGTGACTGTTGGTATCCCTGTGATTATTAATGCTCTAGTAACTATCAGTACCCTTACCACCATTGCTGCTTCTAGTGGAATACTTTTTTAGAATAGTAGAGCAATTCCGTGGCAATATGACAATGCTTTTTGCAGAAATAGAAGACCAGAGAATCAGACCAGATCAGTAAATCATACTCCAGTGACGATTGGTTCGTCAAATAAGAATCCAATAACATTTGGTTCAGCTGTGGGTAATATGGGAGGACCCGGAGGATTTACGAGAAGTGGTCGTTTGTTTGTACCACAGGTTCCGAAGGATAACAATGCTGAGGCTCTTGCTAGAACAAAAGGAAAACAAGTTGTAGTCGAAGAAGAACCAGTGCGAAAGGAAGTGCCCGAGAATTATTTTGAGAAGGACGTGGAGGAATTTATGAGAATTATCAAGAAAAGTGATTACAAGATCGTCGATCAGTTGAACCAGACACCGTCAAAAATCTCTATTCTCTCTCTGTTGATGTGTTCCGAGGCACATCGTAACGCCTTGTTGAAAATGTTGAATATGGCTTATGTGCCTCAAGAGATTTCTGTTAACCAGCTTGAAGGGGTTATTGCAAATGTTAACACGAGACATGGTTTGGGATTCACGGATCTAGACTTGACACCTGAGGGTCGCAATCACAATAGAGCTCTGCGTATCACGATGGAATGCAAAGGCGCGGTTTTGTAGCATGTTTTGGTTAATACCAGTTCTTCTTTGAATGTGCTGCCCAAAAAGGCTTTGAGTAAGCTTTATGCCGAAGGGGTTGTTCTCACACCAAGTGATCTTGTTGTCCGTGCTTTTGATGGATCCAAGCGATCGGTTTTTGGTGAAGTCACGTTGCCTGTGAAGATCGGCCCGGAAGTGTTTAATATTGTCTTCTATGTGATGGATATTCAACCAGCATATAGTTATTTGTTGGGGCGTCCCTGGATACATGGAGCCGGAGCAGTTTCTTCGACTCTCCACCAAAAGCTAAAATACGTGTGGATGGTCAAGTTGTGACCGTGTGTGGCGAAGAGGACATCTTTGTGAGCCATTTATCCTCCTTCAAATATGTGGAGATGGATGGCGAAATTCATGAAACTCTATGTCAAGCTTTTGAGACTGTCAGTATTGAGAAGGTGGCTTTTGTTGAACAAAAGAAACCAGGTACCTCGATTGTGTCCTATAAACAAGCTTTGGAGGTCATTCATTCAGGTAACGCGGAAGGCTGGGGCAAGGTGATTGATGTACCCGTAAAAGAAGACATGTTCGGCATTGGTTATCAGCCTTTTCAATCATCAGAGCAGGGTGTCCAGAATCAGAAAGGGTCGTGTACTTTCACTAGTGCTGGATTGATGAATCACGGGGATGTCTTTGCAACAGACAATGAAGATGGTGACAGTGACTGTGATATGGATAATTGGGTGCGCCTGTGTGCTCCAGGGGAGAAGATCAACAACTGGACTGCTGAAGAAATAGTCCAAGTTACTATTCAGACAGAGTAATTTTCTTTTGTTTTTCATTTTTGCACGAAAGCCCTACGCTCTGCCCAAGGTGTAGTGGTTCATTGTAGGGCCACATCATGTTTTGAATTTTCAATGATTATCATCAATAAAGGACGTTTTGCAATCAAATTTGTGTTCACTGTCTTTCTGTTTTTATTACTTTTATTTTCAAAACAATAAAAATGGCAATGTTTTTTTTGTGACTTCCTTGAACCCTTTTCTAAAGTAAAGCATGAAACATCGTTCATGCAGAATTGATCTTGCGGAGTCCATTAAAAACAGTTATGTTATGGCCCAGTATGACTTTGATAATCCCATTTACCAAGCCGAAGAGGAGAGTGAAGAAGATTGTGAACTCCCCAAAGAATTGGCCAGATTATTGAAACAGGAGGAAAGGGTCATTCAACCTCAACAGGAAGAGTTGGAAGTCATTAACCTTGGTACTGAGGATGCAAAGAAAGAGATCAAGATAGGGGCTGCTTTAGAGGAAAAGGTCAAGAGAGGGCTGATTGAAATGCTGCAAGAATATGTGGATGTATTCGCATGGTCGTATCAAGATATGCCTGGTTTGGATACAGATATTGTGGTGCACAGGCTACCTCTCAGAGAAGATTGTCCTTCGGTAAAGCAGAAGCTTCGCAGAACTAGTCCTGATATGACTGTCAAGATCAAAGAGGAGGTTCAGAAACAGTTGGATGCAGGTTTTCTAGTAGTTACCAATTATCCCCCTTGGGTGGCCAACATCGTACCCGTGCCGAAGAAGGATGGTAAAGTCAGGATGTGTGTCGATTACCGAGATTTAAACAGAGCCAGTCCAAAAGATGACTTACCATTACCTCACATTGATGTATTGGTCGATAACACTGCTCAGTCCTCGGTTTTCTATTTCATGGATGGATTTTCTGGCTATAATCAGATCAAGATGGCGCCAGAAGACATGGAAAAGACGACATTCATTACACCTTGGGGCATGTTCTGTTATAAGGTAATGCCATTTGGGTTGAAGAACTCCGGTGCCACCTACCAAAGAGCTATGACGACTCTCTTTCATGACATGATGCACAAAGAAATTGAAGTGTACGTGGATGATATGATTGCGAAGTCTCAGACAGAAGAGGAGCACTTGGTAAACTTGCAAAAGTTGTTTGAAAGATTGAGAAAGTTCAAACTGAGGCTGAATCCAAACAAGTGTACATTTGGAGTGAGATCTAGAAAGCTGTTAGGTTTCATTGTCAGTGAGAAAGGGATTGAGGTTGATCCGGCGAAAGTAAAAGCTATTTAAGAAATGCCTGAACCAAGAACAGAAAAGCAGGTTCGTGGGTTTTTAGGGAGGCTGAACTACATTGCACGGTTCATATCTCACCTAACAGCTACGTGCGAACCGATATTTAAATTGCTAAGAAAAGATCAAGCAATCAGGTGGAACAATGATTGTCAAAAAGCTTTTGATAAGATAAAAGAATATTTGCATAAACCTCCAATTCTTATACCTCCAGTTCCTGGGAGACCTCTGATAATGTACCTTTCATGTAACAGAGAATTCGATGGGGTGTGTATTGGGACAGCATGATGAGTCTGGTCGAAAAGAGCATGCAATATACTACCTTAGCAAAAAGTTTACCGACTGTGAAACAAGATATTCGCTGCTCGAGAAAACTTGCTGCGCTTTGGCATGGGCTGCTCGCCGACTAAGACAATATATGTTGAACCATACTACCTTGTTGATTTCTAAGATGGACCCAGTAAAGTATATCTTTGAAAAGCCGGCTCTTACCGGACGAGTGGCTCGTTGGCAGATGATTTTGATAGAGTATGATATCCAGTACACGTCGCAAAAGGCCATCAAGGGTAGTATTCTGTCTGATTACCTTGCCGAGCAACCAATCGACGACTATCAGCGGATGATGTTTGAATTCCCCGATGAAGATATCATGTACTTAAAGATGAAAGATTGTGAAGAGCCTCTTGTCGAGGAAGGACCGGATCCCGATGACAAGTGGACACTGATGTTTGATGGGGCGGTAAATGTGAATGGAAATGGTGTTGGGACAGTACTCATTAATCCTAAAGGTGCCGCCATATTGACTTTTGAAGTAACCAATAACGAAGCTGAGTACGAGGCCTATATCATAGGGATTGAGGAAGCCATCGATCTAAGGATCAAGACTATGGACATTTATGGAGATTCCGCTCTAGTGATTAACCAAATCAATGGAGACTGGAATACTCATCAGCCGCATTTGATTCCTTATAGAGATTACACCAGAAGGATCCTGACTTTCTTCAAGACAGTAAAGTTGTATCATGTACCTCGAGATGAAAATCAAATGGCTGATGCCTTAGCCACATTATCTTCCATGATTAAGGTTCATTGGCAGAATCATGTGTCACACGTTACTGTGAATCGACTCGAGAGGCCTGCGTATGTGTTTGCAGCCGAGTCTGTTATTAGTGAGAAGTCGTGGTTTTATGATATTAAGAATTTCCTTAAAAGCCAAGAGTATCTTGAAGGAGCGTCAAAGAATGACAAGAAGATGTTGAGAAGGCTAGCTGGAAGCTTTTACTTGAACAAGGATGATGTGTTGTACAAGAGGAACTTTGACATGGTTCTGCTCAGATGCGTGGTTAGACACGAAGCAGACATGTTAATGCAGGAAGTACACGAGGGATCTTTTGGTACCCATGCTGGTGGTCATGCAATGGCCAAGAAGTTGTTAAGAGCCAGTTATTACTGGATAACCATGGAATCTGATTATTTCAAATACGCTCGGAAGTGCCACAAATGTCAGATCTATGCAGATAAAGTGCATATACCACCAAACCCTCTGAATATTATGAATTCTCCTTGGCCATTCGCGATGTGGGGCATCGATATGATTGGAAAGATTAAACCTACTGCTTCTAATGGACATCGCTTCATCCTAGTCGCGATTGATTACTTTACCAAGTGGGTGGAAGCAGCTTCCTATGCCAATGTTACCAGACAAGTGGTTGCTCGATTCATTAAGAAAGAAATTATCTGTCGTTATGGGGTTCCTGAGAGAATCATCACTGATAATGGTTCGAATCTCAATAACAAGATGATGAAAGAGCTTTGCAAAGACTTTAAGATCAAACACCACAATTCTTCTCCTTACAGACCAAAGATGAATGGTGTTGTAGAGGCGGCAAACAAGAACATCAAAAAGATTGTGCAAAAGATGGTTGTGACGTACAAGGATTGGCATGAGATGTTGCCTTTCTCTTTGCATGGGTATCGTACCTCAGTGCGTACGTCAACTGGGGCAACTCCGTTTTCACTTGTGTATGGCATGGAGGCAGTCTTGCCAGTAGAAGTTGAAATCCCTTCTTTGAGGGTGATGATGGATGTAAAACTTGACGAGGCTGAGTGGGTTCAAGCCAGGTTTGATGAGTTAAATTTAATTGAGGAAAAGCGATTAGCAGCTGTGTGTCATGGACAACTATATCAGAGAAGGATGAAGAAGGCCTTTGATCAGAAAGTGCGTCCTCGAAGCTATCAAATAGGGGACTTAGTTTTGAAGAGGATCCTTCCTCCCGGTACAGATAACAGGGGCAAGTGGACTCCGAATTATGAAGGTCCATATGTTGTTAAAAAGGTCTTTTCTGGTGGAGCCTTGATGCTTACAACTATGGATGGTGAAGATTTTCCGTCTCCTGTGAATTCAGATGTAGTCAAAAAATACTTCGCATAAACTGACTCGCTGGACAAAAAAGAAAGTCCAGGCAAAAAAAGGGCATCCCGGCGAACCAAGAAAAAAAAAGGAAAAGGTTCGGGCAAAAGTTAGGGATAAAGAATAAAAATAATATGTACACCCGGTAAATCGAAAACCTGCAAAGGCGGCTTAGGCAAAAATGGGTATCCCGGTGGATTGAAAACCTGAAAAGGCGGTCCAGGCAAAAGAGGGATTAAAGCGAAGACTACAGTCTGAGTTATCTGTACTTCATCGCGTTTCAGTGTCTACCATCTTGAAGGATATGATCGGTCCAATCACTCTTCTCAGAAAGCAAAGAATTTGGGGGAAATTGAAGATCTATGAGTCATAGCAGAATTGGAAAATAGTGGAATGCCGTGTTCACATTGCCAATAGGATAGTTTATTTTCTCTTTTGGCGCAATTACCTCTTCCTAGGAATTGCTTCCTGATGTATTTGCCTTTATAGGCCATTTTCAATCAATAAAAGTCGTTATTCAGTCAAATTGCTCTCTTGTTTTTTTTATCCTACTGTTTTGTTTGCAAAAAACGTTCGAATTTTTGATAAACATTGCATCCAAAAACATGAAGGCTAGACAATGCTGTGCGGAAAGATAAAACATCTGAAAATCATTTTGAATGTTGAGTACACTTGAGTATATTTTGTCCATGCGATCCCCTGGGGCATGTATGTCTTTTCGTTTTGCAGGTTACTATCTTTGATTGATGGCTAAAGCAGATGAGCCAAAGTTTGTTCGAAGGAAGACCCTGTTGTTTCAACACTGTCCAGTCGTGTAAGAAGTTGGGTCGTGTAAGTCGAGTTCAGAATTTGTTTCCCCAGCATGGTCGAGAGGTTGGTGTTTCCCCAACAAGTGACTCCCCAGTTGAGTTGGTTTCTTTACCATTCCGAGAATGTCAGATCAGTAAATATCCTCGGCATAATTGTTGTATGTCCCCACAGAGTTGGAAGATCGAATCAGAAATTGCGTGCTCAGTAAAGTGATCATTTGCTTTCCCAGCAGGAGTTTTCCTCCCTTTGCATCTTGCATGTAGTAATCATCATTTGCATTCGCATTCTCAAATCGCGTAGCATTTCCATTCAGTATGGAGCATTACGCCATGGAAAACTCAAACATATGCATACATGTATTAAACCAGATTGGATCATATCTCCGGAAGAGACGGATCATTTTTCAACATCAGTGTAGCATATTTACAGCAGTTGCTCTTAGTAACATTCAGAATTGATAATCCCAGTGAGATTTATTTTCTCATCAGTCCGTGAAAGGAAAGCTTGATTCTCTCCCGATTTAGTCACCAATAAGTGTCTGCCTTATTTTGACATATGTAAATATCATCCTTGCGATACCGGTAAGTGTCGTGTTGATCCCCGTAAGTGTCTGTGCTTTTCTTTGATGTCGGCGAACATCATCTTTCGATGTCGGTAAACGTCGAATTCCAATCGTTGGCCATCAATAAATGGCATGTCTCTCATAGGTGTCTACAAAAAATCGTTTTGTCAACACCCGTGTGTGTCCTTTCCTTTCTTGGTGTCGGTAAACATCATTGTTCGATGTCGGTAAACATCAACCGCTTGTTAACCATCGGTAAATGGTTTCGTCGTTTAAATAACTGTGTGTTTTCACTATCCGTAAATAACGAGTATTTCATTTTCGCCATCGGTAAATGGTTTTGTTTCATAAATGTATTCTTTCCGTAAACATCATTGTTCGATGTCGGTAAACATCGAGTTCCTTCCCATTCATCGGTAAATGTATGGTCTTGTTTCACTTATAAACATCATTGTTCGATGTCGGTAAACATCGAGTTCCTTCCCAGTCATCGGCAAATGTCTGGTCGTGTAGTGCTTTCCTTGATATCGGTAAATATCAAATCTATTTTGACGCCGCCATTGGTAAATGGCCTCGCTTTCTTTGATATCGGTAAATATCAATTTTGTTTTGAAGCCGCCATCGGTAAATGGCCTTGCTTTCTTTGATATCGGTAAATATCAATTTTGTTTTGAAGCCGCCATCGGTAAATGACCCCGCTTTCTTTGATATCGGTAAATATCAAATTTTGTTTTGAAGCCGCCATCGGTAAATGGCCCCGCTTTCTTTGATTCGTCACCTACAGAGTGCAAATTCTCCGGTTCTTTTGGTATTCAATCCCTATTTACCTTGAAAGTCTGATAGCCGCTGCTTTCATCCGTTCAGGTTCACAGTTGATTGAATAGGGGCAGCTGTAGCACCTCAAATTTGCCCTCCTCATTCATGCATTCATTTTTAGGTCATTTAACATTTCATATTGCATTTCAACATGTCAATCAGAATTAGCTCCAAGAGTTTGTCTTCCAAGAATCTTGGATATCATCCAAGTCACTTTATGGGTTCTATCTGAATGATCAGTCAACACAAGGGAATTGTGCATCATCTAGGGTTTTTCTCAACGCTCAAGGAAGTTTGTATTCATCTGGGTATCAAAGTCAAAGTAGGGTTCCTCAAGGATTGAGATGCATTCTTTGTTTCAAGGTCTTATGGATGTTGTGTAGAGCTCTTGGGAGCTAGGGTTTCATTTTCAGAGGTTTTCTTTAAAGGATCAAGCTTAATGGGCTCAGTACAGTTCAAAATTCAACTGTCAAGTCAAAAGTCAACTATTGGTCAACTGAGGGTCAAATGGCTAGGGAAGGACTTGAGATACTTCCAACATGTTCAAATGGGGTCTATTCATCATTCAAAACATTAATCTTGAAGGAACAAAGGTCCAGTGCACCAGTTATCAAATTTGGAAAGATGTTCCTGAGCTGTCATGCTCGCTAGGCGAGCAAAATGGTTCGCCTAGCGAGCCCCAAGATTAGCCACCAGAGTCACCTGCGCCCAGAAGAAACTTCCTGAGCTGTCATGCTCGCTAGGCGAGCAATCCTTCGCTAGGCGAAGCCCACGCTTCCTTCTTCGCTCCAGCGAACCTTGATGATGTTGCTACTGGAATTGCTCGCTAACCTGCTCGCTGGATGCTCGCCTAGCGAGTAAGTGCTAGCTATGTTTTTACCCAAGTCTGGGAGTGTTTGATGGAACCTTGCTGAATTTGTGCTTTGCATGCTATTTTGAAAAAAACAATATACCGTCATGTTCGCTAGCTGCTCGCCAGGCGAAGACAGTAGCGAGATGATTCGCTAGCTGCTCTCTAGGCGAAGGCAGTAGCGAGCGTGGCAGAAACCCATTTAATTTTCAGAGGGCCACTCATTTGGGCCCAAAAAAAACATTTTAAATTATTTTAGGCTGAACCTCACGGACTCTGACTCTGACTCTGACTCACACACTTTTCACTTCCATCTCACACAAACCCTAACGGCTGCGTTGCAAACCCTAACCGTTACATTTCAAAATCAATCAACCTCTTCAATCAGGTTTTTTCTGTCCCCCATTCTTTTATGCTTTCAATGTTGTAAGTTCTGTAGAATGAATCATTATGGTTGAATTTGGGAGAGTGGGTATCATTAGGTTTTGCATATGGGTTTAGATGTGCATGAATGTGTAGAACAATGCCTTGAATGTTTAATCACTTAGTTTTTGAAATGGGTACCATAGGATTTAGGGTTTTCTGAAATTGGACTATTATCAAGGAAGAACCCAAAACCCGTAGGCGTTCGCTAGCACCTCGCTAGGCGAATCTGTGGCGAGCATTCGCTGCCACTTCGCTAAGCGAAGCAGTAGCGATCATGACAGTAGTTGGTTTTTCTGTTTGCTCTCTAATCTGTTTTGTGTTTGTTATGACATGTTTACTATTGCATCCGTGCACTGTTTACCTGACACTGTTGTTGCTATGATTCTTTTGTTCGGTGCAACTCTTGATTGCACCCCATCTTGTTATTCTAACTTGTTTGTTGAGTTTTTGTGAGGGCTCACGTGACTCTTGAAGAAATAGCTTGCTTGGTATTCCACTTTATTTATGGGATACCAGTTGGGGATTTATTCTGATTGATTTGCTGACTTGCTTTCTTTGATGGTGCTAGCTTGAGAGATCTCTGGGTTTCTTGTTTCTTTAGTTGTTGTTACCTTGGATCTTTATCCGTGTGGTAGATCTCTCGATCCCTTTTACATCTTTCCCGCATTTTACCGCTTTCTTAGCTGGAAGACCTCGATAGGAGGCAATGTTTTTGTGTGTTTACTTTTGTGCCCAAAGACCTCCAAGAGGGGGCACCAGTGCTAAAGACCTCCATGAAGAGGAAATTGACGGATAAAAGGGATTAGTAGTCAATCCCCAGTTATTCAGTGTGTCGTTCTTTATGCTCGCACTACGTGTCGATGCTCCAGAACAAAAGCCCAAGATCCTTTGTCCGGTCAGTCAGTGGAGAGGGTTTCGTCTTTCTGAACCCCCACGCTTTGTCATGAGCTCATCCTGTCCAGGGCTAAGAGCTATGAGGTCTTATCCTCATTACCCTTTTGATATGCTCACCCTGACGTTCAATGTCAGTGGTTAAGAGCCCATTTGATTACCTTTCCATGGCTTGCTTGTCGAGGTTGATATGACCCCTCTTGACTAAAGCCCTACCCATGTATGTTTGAGCCCCCCTTGTTGGTGTGTTTATTTTATGCTATATGTTTTGTGTGGTATGATCGTCTCCCCATAGGATTGCTAGGCTTCGTATAGTCTCTCGTTTGCATGTCAATTAAGGTAGCACGGTTCCTTCGTCTAGGACTTCCTTTTTGCATGAGCATTCCTAAAACACAAACAAACTCTTTGATTTTATTTTCTTAAGAACACGTTAACTCCTTCTACTACAGGTGAGTAAGTCTCCAAAGGTCGAGCATCTGGTAGATTGCATAGTAACGTCGTTCATCTAAAAAACATAAAACAAACAAAAATAGGTTAGCCGAGCTACGGTGCTCTGATTCTCAATCCTTCTTGAGATACGTATGCAGCAGGGTAGGGCCTGTGCGAGCAATAACTCTTTCTTTTCCCTACTTTTATTTTCTCTCTTTCGCATCGCATATAGGACTTTTTATACACACACTTTAGACATAAATGGCAAGCGTGGATCCTGTGGAGTACCACAGACGTGAAGGGGTGCGATAACCTTCCCTTCACGTAACTGGCCCCCTTACTCAGTTTTCTTTGGTTCGAGACTTTGTTTTATCCATTCCCTCTTGGTTATGCAGTACTACGTTTCCCTTCTCTTGGGATAAAAGTACATAGCTGGCGACTCTACTCTTCTTCCGCGCCACTCTTTTTCGCGTTTGTACTTGGATTCGGGAAATCCGGGGAGCGACACTCACCATACCTACACTGTATGCTAAGTCAGGACTTATGTGACAAAGATATCAAAGTGACCAAATAAGTCTTCTATATTGGGTTCGGTCGACATCATCTTCATCTGTATCTTTCGACAGTTGTAATATGGGATCGGCTGGAGTCAAATTTAGGTTGCAATCTTGCATCTCAAATCTCTTGAGTATGTCACCTGCATACCTTCTTTGATGCATCATTAGACCTCTACCACTCTTGTAAAATTCGATGTCAAGGAAATATGAAATGTCCCTCAGATCTGACATTTTGAATTCCTTGTTGAGATCACCTTTGAAGTCTTCGATCTCCTTCTTGTAGCTACCTGTTATCAACAAGTAATCGACATAGAGGCATAGTATAAGCAATTCACTCTTACTTCTTCTTACATATACTCCATATCCAATTGTGCACTTCACAAATTCCTTATCCCTTAGAAATCTATCTATCTTCTTGTTCCAAGCTGTTGGAGCTTGTTTAAGTCCGTACAGGGCTTTATGCAGCCTGTACACCTTTCTTTCTTCGTCTTGCTTCACAAACCCAACTGGTTGTGCAACATAGACTTCTTCTTCTAAGGGACCATTCAGGAATGCACATTTCACATCCATCTAACACATCTTCCAGTTGTTCATGTGTGCTAGACCAACAACCAACCTGATTGTTTTGATCCTAGCAACAGGTGCAAAAACTTTATCGAAGTCGATTCCTTCTTTTTGAAGAAATCCTTTTGCCATAAGTCTCACCTTGTGTCGAGTCACTTCTCCTTTGGGATTCAACTTCACCTTGTATACCTGAAATTCTGGTATCAGATATAAGATGTCGAAGGTAATGTTATGACACTGATATCTGCTAACACACAATGGATAAAATAAACAGAATGGTAGAGCGAATAACACAAGCAATTGTTAACCCAGTTCGGTGCAACTCACCTACGTCTGGGGGATACCAAGCCAGGAAGGAAATTCACTAAAATAGAATTAGTTCAAAGACTATCCGTACACTTCAACAAGTTACAATCTTTCTCACCTAATCTCTACCCGTGCAACTTCTACCTAAGCACTCTTAGATATGAGAACCCACTCACTTCCCTTACAATCACACACCCGTGATTTTAAACAACAATCCCTTGTGAAAAGAAAATACTTTTCAATTACAAACTCTTGATTTTACTTCACAGTTTCAATCAAGAAGACACACTCTTGATCTTGCTTTGCAGCTTTGATCAAGAAGACACACACTTGATCTTGCTTCACAACTTTGATCAAGTGGACACACACTCTTGCTTAACAGTTTTAGAGTGACAAATTACAACCACAAATCAGTCCAATTCAATCATCAATGGATGACTTGAATGACCTACAAGTCTTACGACTAAACAAACACAAACCCTAGCTCTCTCTCTATATTTCGCTCAGTCTTGGTTGTGTGTACAAACAGGTTTTCTAAGTCCCTTTTTATAGAAGCATTCTACTGGGCTTGGACATCTTGAAAACCCTAAATCTATTTTCCAATCTAATCTTTTTATAACAGCTGTAGAGATATCCTTGGAAAATAAGTAACTCTGGTTGTAATCCATGATTGAATGCGCCAGCTAGCCATATCTTCAATCATCCAATGATTGCCATTAATTGTGCAATCACAAAACACCAGACATTCATACTGAATGTTCTGTGTACAGGATGTCATGACATCGGGTCTGACATCCTGGAAAAATCCTGCATAATCCAATTTCCTTTTATAGCAGGTACAACCATATCAGATACCATGACATTGTGTATGTCATCTGAAACAATCCTGCATGAACATGTCTTCCATATAAGCTCCAGCAGGTACAACCAATATCAGAAGCCTTGTCATTGTATGTGGCATTCTGAAACAATCCTGCTTGCATATGTTCTTTAACTCCAGCAGGTACATAGGATATCTTATGTTAAGACATCACAATGACATCTTGTGAACACTCTTTGTTTTACCAAAATTGCTGCCAACACTTAGAATCAACCAACTCCCCCTTTGGCAAATTTTGGCTAAAACATATATCTGTCCTTTTTGTTCACAAGGAAAACTATCAGCAGTTAAACAACTTAACAGTAGTTTAATCAGTAGCAGAAGCAAAACAATTACTAGCTATGGCTACTAGTAATACACACATGCACAAGGGTACTTCTCCTCCCCTTAAATCTGTGCAACACCAACAGAATTACTAGTTATGGATGCAACTAGTAAGACACACAAATGCACAATGGTACTCCTTCTCCCCCAAAATCTGTGCATACAACAAACATAATAGCTACTGTAACTCCAGCACCTGTACCAGCCAGAATGTCATACTGACATCTGCTTCAACATGTTAACATTCAGAATTTCCTTCTGACATCTCCTTCAACATGTTAACATTCAGAACCTCCTTCTGACATCTCCTCCAACATCTCAGAACAGAACACCATTCTGTCTTACATCAGACATCTCCTCCAACATCTCAGAATAGAACACCAACTGTCATCTGTTTAGCCTAGCTAGCTACATCAGCACTGCAGATCTCCACAACCACATATTTAACTGCAGCTCTTCATATAAACACTTCTCCCCCTTTTTAGTCAAAATTGACCAAAGGTGACCAATTAGACAAAATAAATGTCAATTAGCCTAGCAGAGAATGTCACAGCAGATGTTATAACATTAAAAATGTTAAAACATAATTATTAGGAGATACAAACCATCATCATACACAGCTGAGACATCTGAGATAATGAGAAATCCATGGAGCTCATTAAGAGCCCAAATCTTACATCAAGGCATCAGTAAGGACTGCCACAAAATACAAACATTTCAACAGAAACAAAACATCCAAGCTTCCAAAACAGTCATAATAGCATCCAGAACAGCATGCATGTCATCATAACAGGGGGTCCGTCACCACAACTTAGTCTGAGGAGGTAGCATCTTCTTCACTTTCAGATTCAGAACTGCCACTAGATTGATCTTGAGAACTAGAGCTCTCACTTGAGGTATGGGCATCTGACTCCTTGGCTTCACCATCTTCCATATGGAAGAAAATGTTGTCCAGATGCACAACTGCAACCTTAGCTGGAGACTTTCTAACAGTTTGCCTTTTAGCAGGTGAGATGTCTGGGACATCGTCTTCGACATCATCTTCAGAATCATAGCTTTCTCTTATTTTCCTCTTCTGAACCTCTACTTTACTCCATGATTTAGAAGGACCTACAGCAGCAGCCTTCCTACTAGTTCTAGCTGTCAACATCTCAGCCACAGTCTTGCCTTTCCTGGTTTTCATTTTCTTTGTAACACTTGGTTTCAAGTGATGAACCAAGGTGTCATCTTCCTCTTCTGAACTTTCTTCCTCCAAATCAATTACTCTCTCAGCAATGTCATGCTTCTTTCTTGGCCATTCTTTGACTTGACCAGCAGTGATTGTCCTACAGACTTCATTGTCTGTGGCTTCTAACTCAACAGCTCCTTCTGTTCCTCTCCCTAGGACCTTATTCATTATAGTTGAGGAGAACCTCACACACCTTCTTCTTACAAAGACCTTGCAGAATTCTTTGTTATTCTTGTCAGAAATATCCTCTGGGATATTCACCACAAACCCCTCCACTAAACCTTCAAAACATTGGGGTAATGCACTAACTGTTTTCATCAAACCAGCAAACTTGATTAATTCCATAACCTCCTTCACTTCTACAATCTCCTTCCCTAGCTCCCTTTCTACAGCAACTCTCCTCTGTATAACAAATTTCCACTTTAATTGCTATAAATTCTCATGAATACAAATCTCCAATTTCCCTCTTAAACATTCAAACTGATTAGTATTCAAAGCTTTTCTAAATATGTCAGCTAATTGCATTTCAATAGTAACATGCTTCAGTGCTATGATTTTCTCTTCCACAAGTTCTCTAATAAAGTGATGACAAATATGAATGTGCTTCAGTGCTTTTGACATGCTTCAGTGCTATGAATACGAATGTGCTTTTGAGATAGAAAAATAGACTCTTCTATCTGCTTGACTTGTAGCCCAAGTCCAACAAAGCTCTTCCCAACTTCAGACTGCATTTGACGAGCCACATGTTCTACCATCTGATCTGACCTCCTACCAAACCCAATATTATCCACATTTGTTTGAGCCACCATGAGCTTTTCTCCTTGAGGTTTCAGACAACAATCTTTGAAGATTTCAACCACATCATATTTGTTTTTGGTCCAGATGTATCTGGAGAAATCATCCACCACTGCAAACTTCTTTCCACCAAGGCTTTCCACTTGCATGGGTCCCATCAACTTCATATGGAGGAGTTTCAACCCTTTGGAAGTGATGTTAAGTCTGAGTTTCTGGTGTGACATCCTTGTCTGACATTTCCCACTGACTTTCAATTTGGGAGTTTCTCTAGCAGATATAATCATCTTCATCCCTTTCTCCTTGACTGGGGTACATTTTGAGGAGTAACTAATTTGAGAGTTCCACATGTAACAATTGTCTTTGGTTCTGACTCCTTCCATGATTACTTCACTTTCATTGTTGGTAATCAGACATTCAGTTTTAGCGAAGTTAACATTTAGACCTTGGTCACATAGTTGACTGATGCTTATTAGATTTGCAGTCAAGCCCTTAACCAGTAGGACCTTGTCAAGTTTAGGCACTCCAGAACAGTCAAGCTTGCCTATCCCCTTGATTTCACCCTTTGCTCCATCACCAAAGGTTACATAGCTTATGGCATGAGGATGAAGTCCAGTTATCAGGTCTTTGTTTCCAGTCATGTGTCTGGAACATCCACTATCAAAATACCATTCTTCTTTGGCTGAGATTCTGAGGGGAATATGAGCTATTACACTTGTAACATTAGTCTTAGGAACCCATTGCTTCTTGATGATAGGACTGTGCTATTTGGGTCTGGGTTGATAGTGATTCTGATGATGAACATTGCTAGGATAACCATACAGCTTATAGCAGAAAGGCTTCAGATGACCATATTTCCCACAGTAATGGCATCTCCATCTTTGGTGTTTCCCCTTCTGTTGTTTTCTCCTCTGGTGTTGTGACATATGATGTGACATCACAAGTTTGCTTTTACTATGGCTGCATTTAGGTTTGGCTTGAGGTTTGCAACCAGTGTAACTGCACTCAGGCTTAGATTCATTATACCCAACGCCAGATTTGTCTCCTGTTATTTTTCCAGTTTGGAGAATCTTGTCTAGGGAGTCAGATCCATTGTTTAACATTCTTACATACTTGGTCATCTCTTCTAGTTTAGAATTCAAGAACAAAGCTTCAGTTTTTAACTTGGAGATGATTTCCGCATGGTCTGTCTTCTCATTCTCCAGCTGTACTATCTTTTGGCTTTCAACTTGTTGACTTTCATCTATCTTGGCCTTCAGAACCACTGCTTCTGTTTTTAATTTGGAGATGGTTTCCAAGTGTTCTACCTTCTCATTCTCAAGTCGAGTTATTTCCTTCTTCTGGCTTTCAACCTGTTTACACCACTCTACACTTTTGAGACACAACTTTCTGTAGGTAGTAGCCAACTCTTCAAAGGTTACTTCACCATCACTTGAGTCTTCATCAGAATCCCATCTTCCAGTCAAGGCAGTTATAAGATTTGCAGATTCTTCTGTTTCACTTCCATCTGACCAAGTGGCAGCAAGACTCCTCTTATGTTTCTTGAGGTAGGTCCCACATTCAGTTCTAATGTGTCCATACCCATCACATTCATGGCACTGAACTCCTTTTTCTTCTTTGGGTTTTTCATCTGACCTTGTTCTTCTTCCAATACTGATGTCAGATGCGATGTTCTTGACATTAGCCTTAGATCTTTCATCCATCTTTTTCACTAGCTTGTTGAACTGTCTTCCCAGCATTGCTACATCATCTGCCAGATCTTCATCAATATCTGGACCACCTTCCTCCTCTTCCTCCTCAGTGCTTGACTTGAATGCTATGCTTTTGGCTTTCTTTTCAGATCCATCACACATTCCCATCTCAAATGTTTGAAGGGATCCAATTAGCTCATCAACTCTCATATTGGAAATGTCTTGAGACTCTTCTATGGCTGTCACTTTCATGGCAAATCTCTTAGGGAGTGACCTGAGTATTTTCCTCACTAATTTTTCATCTGACATCTTCTCATCCGGGGCTCCTGAGGCATTAGCAATTTCAAGGATATTCATATGAAATTCATGAATAATTTCATCTTCTTTCATCCTTAAATTTTCAAACTTGGTAGTGAGCAGCTGCGGTCTAGACATCTTCACTCTAGAGGTGCCTTCATGAGTGGTTTTGAGAATGTCCCAAGCATCTTTTGCCACTTCACAGTTGTTTACCAATCTGAAGATATACTTATCTACACCATTGAATATTGCATTCAAAGCTTTAGAGTTTCCAAGAGCAAGATCATCCTCCTCCTTGGACCATTGTTCTTCAGGCTTCTTAGTGGTGGCTTCTCCTTCTTTAGTAATGATAGGATATACCCAACCTGTTAACACAGCTTTCCAAGCCTTGTTATCAAGGGATTTCAAAAACGATACCATTCGAGGTTTCCAATAGTCATAGTTAGAACCATCCAAATTTGGTGGCCTATGAACAGATCCTCCATCTCTCTCCATTGTACCAGAAAGTGTTCCCCCTAGATCTCACCCAGAACCAGAGCAGGATGCGTGCTCTGATACCAATTGAAATTCTGGTATCAGATATAAGATGTCGAAGGTAATGTTACGACACTGACATCTTGTGAACACTCTTTGTTTTACCAAAATTGCTGCCAACACTTAGAATCAACAATACCCACTTCACATTGATTTCCTTCTTGTCTTGGGGCAATACGACAAGTGACCAAGTGTTGTTGACTTCGATTGACATCAACTTTTCGTCCATTACTTTCATCCACTTAGAATCTTTCAATGCCTCAGCTGCATTGACTGGTTCGACATCTGCGGAGAAAGCATAGTGTGCCAGCTCACCTTCTTCATTGACCATATCATCTGATGTAATCACACATTCTTGCAACCTTGCAGGCATGTGTCTTGTTCTTCGAGGTCTGCTTGGGTATACTTCACCTCTGACTTCTTGTCGAACTTCTACTTCGACTTCACTAGTTGGTTCATCATATACGTTTCTCACTGAATCCTTCTTAACATTCTCAGTCCAATCCCATTCCTTAAGCTCATCTATGATCACGTTCCTGCTGATCACCACTTACTTGTTCACTGGGTCGAACAACTTGTATCCTCCAGTCGAATGATATCCTATCAGGATTGTAAGACTCCAATTTTGACCCTAAGATCCCTTATGTTATCTCATCATATGCATTGAATTTGGGATCACACCTTGGCGTCCTCCTTACCCCTTATTCATTGGGTTTGCATTGGGAGAGATCACCAATCACATTTGATTGTATCATACTTTATTTTTCTTTGTTTACTAAGCAAAATTCCAAAAATATGTCTATGTATAACTTTGTTTCTTTTGTAGGTAGTGTGTGCATCCACCTATGCCTCATCAAGCTCATATCTAGGGTTTGAGACCCTAAGTACAAAGATATCAATCAAGAGATGGTTCACATTGGTTCTAGACATCATATCTGGATCCCCATGATCTTCACTTATCATTTTGATCAAGAAATCATCAAGAGTTTGAAGCTAGGTTACCTTGGAAACCCTAATTCATCTGAGTATCTTGTGTGACTTACTCAGTAAGTTTCTTCAACATTTGCTCAAATATTTCAAATGATACTTCATATTACATCATCTTATACATATATGATCCTCCATGAGTCCCAAAGATCAAGAAAACTTCAAGTTTTCAAGTTGGTTCAAAGAGGTTGACCAGAGAAAGTGAACTGGTTAAAACTAGGGTTCCCTAGACTCTATCTCCTACAATTTTTGTCATATGAAAATAATTCCAAGAGCACAGTTACTCCTTATGACATTCCAAACAACTTTTATGTTGAGGTCAAAAGCTAGTTTTGCTTGGAAAGTCATTTTTTATGGTGAAAGATTATAGGTCATTTTGTGTGTGCCCTAGTTAGGAGGTCAACTTCCAAGGACCATAACTTGCTCAATGTTTATGAGATGAAGTCCATCCAAGTTTCATGATCAATTTCAAGATGTCCTCTCTAAATTTTATTCTTTGAGAAACTTCAAATTCAACTTGAAAAGGCATGTGCCAAGAGAAAACATTATAGGTCATTTTGGGCCATTACCATTGAAAAAACAATTTTCCTCAACTTCTAAAATACATAACGCCTTCATGCCAAATCCAAATGAGGTCAAATTTGTGACCAAATTTAAAATGTTTGAAAGAGCTACAACTTTTATGAAGGAACTTTTTTCATTTGAAGCTCATAGCAAAAGTTATTTTAGATGGAAGAAGTGAACATTTGACTTGGGACTTAGAAAAAATTTCAATTATGTTTGATTTCCCAAACTTCCACCTCAAAATTCATCATGATCCAATCTTCTATATGACATTCTTGTCAGATGGATTGCATCCCATTTGTCAGATATTTTCAATCCTTAACTTTTAAATTTTTGCTTAGGGTAGTCTCTTCATCTCCTCACACATCTTAAATTTCAAAATCTCTCCCTCTTTTCAAAAACTACCTTGCCTGGGATTTCAAACTTAGACATTGTTTAATGATTAAAAACATTGGCCTTATTCCATTGAATTTTCAAACTCTTTCTTAAATAAAATTTGTAAATAAACTTAACCATATTGACTTAAAATTTCAAAAGACAAAAAGAACTAATAACCCCATTCAAACTTTTGGTCCTTTGTGCCTTCTCTTATTAACTTTAGTTAAAAGCAATTCACCAACTTATTTGAAATTTTTACCACGAACTACGAGGTTTTGATCCCTCATTTTTATGTTGGTACATAGGCACGAGACCGAAGGTCTTGTCAAACACAAAAATATAATCAATGAATTCTTTTCTCATCCCCCACTCTATTTTATCAAACATCTTTTATACCAAAACATATGCACACATAAAGAGGGCTCCCTAGGAGTACCTAGGACACTTTGGGTACTAACACCTTCCCTTTGTGTAACCAACCCCCTTACCTGTAATCTCTGGCATTTTATTAGTTTTGATTTAAAAACTTCTTATCTTTGGGTTTTGTTTGTACTTTTCCCTTTTCCTTATGAAACAATAAAAGTGCGGTGGAGACTCTGGTTTTATTGACGTTAAGCTTATCCATAGATTGATGGTCATGAATTTACCGCTACAGAAGTTAAGTGGCGATTCTGCTGGGGAGTAGTCCTCAGTGGGTTTAGCCTACTTCTTATGTGTATATATTTATATATTTGATGTTTGTATATTTGTTTGTGTGATATAATCTGTCTGTTGTGGTTGGTGATCTCTGAGTGGTGAGATAAGTTTTATCCCAAACTTGAGTGCAATTAAGATATAAGGATTATATAGTCATGCTCAACTTGTGTGGAGTAGTCCTTAAAAAGTTGGCTTGAGATCCATCTACTAAGTGGAGACCCTTTTGGAGTTATTGATGCCACATAAGTTATTTGTGGATATGCATTACTTTATCTGATGTGGGGTCTGAGAAGCTGAGAACCGTAGAACATTTAACCTAACTTGGCCTATTTAGGACGTAGTGCGGAGACTGTTCAGGTGTAGACTTGATAACAGTTGTTACACGATACTACACTCAGACAAATTTCTCTTGAGAATATTATAGGTTGATGAGTCAGTCATCCTAACCTATAATATCTGATAGATGGGATTAAGACTCTGGGCAGTTTTATAGAACATGATATACATGTTTTCATCCTTAGTACACTCCTTTAGGATGGTTCTTAACATGACTTCATGCTCGTGACTCACAATAAACCCTTTAATTCTCGGTTGATCCGATCAAGTCTTGTCAATATCAATGGAACTTGGGTGTTGATAAGGTGAAAACCATAATCCACCAAAATGGATGATTGATCTTGATAATGACTTGATCCATCCCCTGACCTTTGTTTGTGCTTTCCTTGTGTGGGATTGTTGTATTCATGCATACATGTGCATCATACCATTCATCACAGAAAAGTAAGTTTCAAGGAAACTAATGGCTTATTTGCAAATATTTTCAGACCATGGATTATGGACGAAGGAACACTAAGAAGTACAGTTTTAGATGTCCTGATTTGAAAGATCTAAGGAAGTTGTCATCTTTTGTATTAGATCCCTTGGACTTCAAGCAACGTCATGGGAAGCTTTTATCTGTGTTATCTGTTGATGTGGTTGAAGGACTTCTGAGTGTTTTGGTTCAGTTCTATGATCCTCTTTATCGGTGGTTCACTTTTCCAGATTACCAGCTTGTGCCTATGTTGGAAGAGTATGCTCATCTCTTGGGTATACCCGTATCTGACAAGGTACCTTTTAGTGGATTGGAGGAGATTCCCAGATCTCATATCATAGTTGAAGCTCTTCATCTGAAGAAATCTGAGATTGATGCTCATTTGGTGAAGAAATGAGGTATTCTTGGGTTGACTTCTGAGTTCCTCATTGGTAGAGCTATTGTCTTTGCTCAAGCTGGTAGTATGGACGCTTTTGAAGCCATCTTTGTATTGCTCATCTATGGTTTAGCCTTGTTATTTAAAATTGACGGTTTTGTTGATGTTAACACCATTAGAATCTTCTTGATTGAGAATCATGTTCCTACTATGTTGGGCGACATGTATTTCTTTTTGCATTTAAGGAATTCTAAAGGTGGTGGGACTATTGTATGCTGTGTCCCTCTTCTATACAAGTGGTTTATTTCGCACTTGCCTCAGACGCCTACTTTCATGGAGAACAAGCAATGTCTACGGTGGTCTCAGGGACTTATGTCTCTCACTAATGATGATATTGTTTGGTATGATTCTGCATTGAGTAGCTTGGATATTATTGATAGTTGTGGTGAATTCTCTAATGTGTCTCTCATTGGTACACAAGGAGGAATCAACTACAACCCTGCTTTGGCCTGTTGTCAACTTGGGTTCCCTTTGAGAGATAAACCTAACAACACTTAGTTAGAGAGTCTGTTTTATCAAGAGGGTAAAGATCCCCAACATTTGAAGAAAATGATGGTACATGCTTGGCATAATATGCACAAGAAAGGAAGATTCGAGCTTGGTCCATGCAACTGTGTAGCTTTGGAAGCTTACACTATTTGGGTGAAGAAGAGAGCTTTAGAGATGAAGATGTCGTATGCTTGTGAAAGACCTATATCTGTAGTTATGGATGAGCCATCAACTCTCCCTAACCAAGATGTAGAGGAGTTGGAAGACGCACTCGCCAAGATGAAGCAAGAGAAGGATATGTGGGAAGAGTGGTTCCATGCTTTGAGCCGAAAGCATGAAGAGTTGCAGCTTGAGTCGAAAGACAAGGATGCACTTATCGAGATTCTTGAAGACTGAGCAGTGAAGAGATAGAGAGATCCAGCGGGTTCATCTTTCTCTAGCATGCCTCAACCTTTCGGTGCTTGGAAGAAGATTGTTGTTATTGTTATTATTGTTATTATTTGAAATATATATTTGCAAATAGGACTTCATATGTTCCTTGAAATTAAAAAATAATGAAAAACATTGCATTTCATGCATCATCTTCATAACAGGTTTCTTCCTCCAGATACCTTATCAATTCTTCTTTCGTGCATTCAACCAAGTTAACTCATTGCTATAACACTCGCGCTAATCAACCGAAGAGAATGGAGCATCTAGAGCAAGAGAACTGAGAGTTGAAGGATGAGATCGCCAGACTTACGCCACTAATGGAGTCTGTCATTGCTGCCTAGAATCAGTCATCACCGTCTCCTACAACTCCTCCTCCTCAGAGGATCGTCATTTATGAGGTTGCTTCTTCAACTGTTCTAGTTGTCGCTGCCAGCCAACCCATTCCTGCTATGCCTGTTGGCTTCCCTTGGGGAATTCCACCAAATTTTATACCAGAAGGGTATGCACCCACATTTGTTTCTCTGCCGGCATCTAGCCCGATCATGTCAGTGCCACCTCCCGTTGTTCATACTCTTCCTCGTGTTGAGGACACTATCTACCATTCTGAGGCGTCTGGGGGTCCAGATGTATACGAAAAGATGGATGAAATGAAAGATCAATTCCTCGAGTTGTGCAAATAGTTGAAGACTCTGAGAGGGAAAGATTTGTTTGGGAAAAGTACTGTTGAACTCTGCTTGGTCCCCAATGTTAAGATCCCGGTGAAATTCAAGGTCCCAGACTTTGAAAAGTACAAAGAGAATACTTGCCTGCTAAGCCATCTTGTTATGTATGCCAAGAAAATGTCTACTCAGACTGATAATGATCAGTTACTGATTCACTATTTCCAAGACAATTTAACTGGAGCTGCCTTGAGGTGGTATATGGGTCTGGACAGTGCAAGCATTTGTACTTTCAATGACTTGGGTGAAGCCTTTGTCAACCAGTATAAGTATAAAGTTGATATGACGCCATATAGAGACCAGTTGAGATCGATGTCTCAGAAGGACAAGGAGACATTCAAAGAATATGCCCAGTGTCATACCCCAAAATTCACCCTACCCCGGTACAACTTTCATCTGATCCATGGCTCTACTGCACATGCATGCATTCATTATTTCATCATTATAATTTCATTGAAATTTTATAGCCAAATACATATTACACAGACTCAAGGCATGGTGTTTACACCTGGGAAAAACTGGGATTATCCAGTTAAACTTCTGGAGGAAAAAACCAACAAAATAAGGGAAAATTCAATTTTTGGACTGTGTAATCGATTACTCTAATCATGGTAATCGATTACCCAGACAAAAAATTGATTTCCAAGCCATTTTGGATGGTGTAATCGATTACCCAAATCATGGTAATCGATTACACCTGCATAGACAACTGCAGTAACTCTATTTTTTCACCACAAAGTGGTTTTCTTTTAGCCACTTTAACCCCTTTGCTTCCTCTATAAATATAGAACTACCCCCCCCCCCCCCCTCATTTTCAAGCTTGAAAGCCACTAAACCTCTGCCAAAATCACATTCAAGCTCCCTCTTTTCAACCTAAACCCTAACTCACCCAAACCCTCTTTTCTTCTTTGAAACACCCAACCACCATGTAAAAAATCCACCATCTCCACACAACAACAATGGTAGAAAACTTGTAACCTTCACTTACATAATCATTCACCACCACCATATAAACATACAACTTCCTTCTCTTCCATTTTCCTACCACAACAACCATAACCACCCTCTTCCAGGCTTTTTGCTTCATTCTCAAACCCAAACACAACAACAACCTAGTTTTGACACCACAATCTTGGTAATATTTTGGACTCAAACTCCTTGACATTTTTGGTTTTGTTTTGTGTTTGGAAATGGGGTTTTAATATTGGATTGTGTTTTGAGAGAGATTTGAGTCAACTTTGAGACAAGTGGGTTTTGTTGGGTTTATACTCTTTTGGAGATTTTTTGTTCTCTTACTACTTTTTATCCACCATTTTCAATCAAACTTTGTTTCTTGTTATCATTTACTATTTATTTTTGAATTGTTGTTACATTTATTTGGTTGATTAGGTCTATTAGATCATGGCCATGGTTGTTTAGAGTTGATCAAATCTTCAATGTTTCAAACCTATTAATGATTGATCAATAGATCCTTCATGATACTTTGAGGCATTGATAGATTGCCTCTATTTCAACCATATTTGCATCATTTGATGCATAGGTGAAACCATATTCTCTACATTAACTTGCTAATCCATTTGCTTATTATTATTCTACTAACCACTAACCATTAACTACAAACTCCTAACATTTACATTATTGCACTTTACTTCCTTGCAATTTATTATTGTTCACTTTATTTAAAGTACTTTATGTTTATGTTTATCGTTATCTAACCATATCATTTACATTATGCTAATTTATTGGCTCCCTTACTACCTTATTAAATAAAAGAGGAGTAAAAACAAAAGAAAAGAGAACAATCATAATTTGTTAAAATATAGATATATGGACTTAGGGTTGTATAACTTTCTTTGTTACAAATCTATTCTTAGTTGATTTTTTAATCATCTTAAATACTTTGCATCAATGATAAGCTATCCATTAATGTATCATACTTTGAGTCTTTTTGACCTATAAAAAATAATCCTCAAGATGTTCATTTTGTACATATTACTAACCACTAATTATACTTCACTAACTTTGTTTATCATTAACCTTTGTTATTGTGATTTTGGTGATACTAACTTGTTATTTATTCTAATGTCATTTATATCCACTAACCATTATTATTGTGATATTGTCATTCTTTATCTTGTAATTTACTTTTATGTCATTACCTTGTAATTTACATTCAAGTACTCATTACCATCATCATTGTACAAACTCATCATGCATGTTTATTTACTTTTTATTTATTTTATTTTCATCATACATTAAAAATAACAAAAACATGATAAAATGATAAGACCAAAATATTCACTCCACTCTTAATCAACTTGGACTTAGTGGATTTCATCTTAGGACCTTTGCTTGGAGGCATTTTCATTATTCTTTGTGATACTTTATAAACACTTGGATTTTCATCCGTAACTTACATGCATGTTGTAAGAATGGCATCAAGACACCACCTTAGGGGGACATGTTTGTAAGACCATTATCCTTTGTTTAACTTAGGTCACTTTTGCATACATAAGGCTTTCTCTTGGGCTATATTACAATGAGACCATTTAGTTTCTTGTTGGTTACTTTTGCATTCATGTTGCATAATCCAAATTTCATAATTGAATAAACCAAACCCTTGATTCAACGTCAAGTGGCATTTTCATAATCAAATTCAAAATACAATAAAATTATGATTATTATTATGCGCCACAAGCCTTAAGTGATAGAGAATGAGTAAGAATGGAGCATCCCTACCCTTACTTTGATTATTGTAACACCCTTCTAAAATACCCCCAAATATTTAATTTAAAACAACAAATATATATCAGAGTAGATATGCAATTAAGGGTGTCACACAATCACTTCACACCATTCACCAAAATAACTGTCATGCTCTTTATTTAATCAAAATAAACATTGCATAATTCGCAGCGGATAGAAATCAAATCAATCATGCAAAACATGTAACACATTACATGTAAACTGGTTCAACAACCAACAATAAAACAATTAAAACATCCCTTCCCGATGTTACATCTACCAGAGCATGACCCACTAAGGAACTACACTAGACTCCAAGTACTAGCTCCTACTCAATCACTGCTCGTTACCTGAAAAATAGTTGTAAGGGTGAGTTCCTCAATCGATATAATAAGCATTATAAATTATCATGTAATGTTAAGTAAGTTAACACATTCAATCACCCTAATCAGATCACACCATCAGTAACGGCACTATCAACTCCAAAATCATACTCAACACAATCACCAAAACAACACGTATAATATTGGAATACATCCATTCATATTATACGCCATACATACATACATTATGCAATGAGACTCCATGCATGCGGTACCGACTATTCGTGAACATATAGTTCAACCTCACCGATCAAATCCAGATACGGCTACCAAGCTCACTAGTCCCACTCATTTGAGACCTAGTGACTCACTCACTAATTCCTCACCATGGGAATTAGCTACCACCCCAAGGGCTATGATATGCACGCTAATCACCTAGCATGCAAACATCAACAACAATCCACAATACTCACTCACTAATTCCTCACCATGGGAATTAGCTACCACCATAAAGGCCACGATATGCAAGCTAAATCACTTAGTCATGCAAACATCAACAATCATCCACAATGGACATATGCTCACACTCTAAGCCATAAACAGTCCATTCACAATTGCATACATAATAGATACATCCACAGCATTATGCATACAATCATACATCATCAACATATTTATCACATAATCATATCATGTCACATAATCAATCACAGTATTAGCACACTCTACTAATACCTATACTGCTCAAAACAACGGGAAATGAACCCTACTCTATCATACATCAGCTAAGTTACATCACTCAGCTGAAACGACCAAAAATTGCACAACAACAGCTCAGAAAAATCACAATTCTGCCCATACGCGTATTGCCTAGTCCCATACGCGTATGGTCCATTTCTCAGCCAATCTCATACGCGTATCACCTGTCTCATACGCGTATGCTACGTGTACCACTTCCTCATACGCGTACCAACAGAGACCAAACCACGTTCAAAACATCATCTTCCTCATCCATACGCGTATTGCCTAGTGCCATACGCGTATCAGACCATCTCATACGCGTATTGCCTAGTGCCATACGCGTATGACCAGAAACCAATTTTCCAGATCTGCTATGGTTTTCTCTGCTACGAGATCTCCCAAATCCAACCTCCCACAGTCCAATTTTACACAGAATTCATTCATATCATCTAACACGAATCATACCCTATTCAATTTCACAATTTCTAACATTATTCCATCTAATTCTTACGAATTTCTCCAATTATAACCCATATTTCGTTCATCCAATATTTCACAAATTTCAGCATACATCATTCTAATCAGAGTCGATTCAATGGTTTATCACTACCCATTACATGTTAACCCATAATACCCATTAACCGACGATAAACCCCCCTTACCTGAGTTAATCCGGCAATCCTTTAGCTTCGAGCTCTTCCTCTCTTCAACCCTTGTTCTCTGGCTCTTTGCCCTTTTCCACTTTAGAGTCGTTTTTCTGTATTCACGTGAAAACTCTCTTTTACCAACTGGGACCTTTTCTAATTCCAACTTTTATTCCAATAAAATAATAATCCAATAATAATAATTCCAATAATAATATTCCAATTATTTAATTAAATTAATAAATATATTATTAACTTAAATTAAATAATTATCTTATTTTATCGGGGTGTTACAACTCTCCCCCACTAAAAGAGTTTTCGTCCTCGAAAACATACCTCAAGCGAATAACTCTGGATAAGACTCCTTCATCTGACTCTCAAGTTCCCACGTCACATTGCCACCTGCTGGTCCTCCCCAAGCTACCTTTACCAAAGCAATCTCTTTACCCCGCAACTGCTTCAACTCTCGATCCTCAATCCTCATAGGTGATGTTTCAACAGTCAGGTTATCTCTCACCTGGACATCATCTACTTGGACCACATGCGACGGATCAGGAATGTACCTCCTCAACTGAGACACATGAAAAACCTCATGCAAATTCGCAAGTGACGGCGGTAAAGCGATACGATAGGCTACCTCTCCTATCCTCTCCAAAATCTGATAAGGACCAATAAATCGAGGTGTCAACTTCTTCGACTTCAAAGCTCGACCAACCCCAGTTATCGGAGTAACACGAAGAAACACATGATCTCCCTCTTGAAACTCAAGTGACTTCCTCCTCTTGTCGTGATAACTCTTCTGACGACTCTGAGCAATCCTCATCTTCTCCTGAATCATCTTAATCTTTTCCGTAGTTTGTTGCACAATCTCCGGTCCAACCACAGCACTCTCACCGGACTCATACCAACATAAAGGTGTCCGACATCTCCTACCATACAAAGCTTCAAACGGTGCCATACCAATGCTCGAATGAAAACTATTGTTGTAGGTAAACTCAATCAAAGGTAAATAACAATCCCAAGCACCTCCTTTTTCCAAAACACAAGCCCTCAAAAGATCCTCTAGTGACTGAATCGTCCTCTCAGTCTGACCATCAGTCTGCGGATGATATGCAGAACTCAATCTCAGCTTAGTTCCCAAAGCCCTCTGCAAACCTTCCCAGAACTTCGATGTAAATCTAGGATCTCTGTCCGAAACAATACTCGACGGAATACCATGCAAACTTACAATTTTCTCAATATATAACTCAGCTAATCTCTCTAACGGATAATCCATTCTGATCGGAATGAAATGAGCCGATTTTATCAATCTGTCAACAATCACCCAAATGGCTTCAAAATTCTTAATTGTCCTCGGTAAACCAGAAACAAAATCCATACTGATACTATCCCACTTCCACTCTGGAATAGCCAACGGTTGCATTAGCCCAAACGGCTTCTGATGCTCAATCTTTGACTTCTGACAAGTCAAACAAGAATAAACAAAACTTGCAATTTCTCTTTTCATTCCCGGCCACCAAAATAACTTTTTCAAATCGTGATACATTTTCGTAGCTCCAGGATGAATACTCAGGCCACTACGATGTCCTTCCTCAAGAATACTCTTCTTAAGTTCGGTAAGATCCGGAATACACACCCGATTACCAAATTTCAAAACACCATTCTCATCAACTCTGAATTCACCACCTTGACCTTGATTCACTAGAGTCAACTTATCAACCAAAAGCACATCGGATTTCTGCCCCTCTCTAATCTCATCCAGAATACCACTCGTTAACTTCAACATTCCCAATTTAACACTATTGTGAGTACTCTCACACACCAAACTCAAGTCTCTAAACTGCTCAATTAAATCCAATTCCTTAATTATTAACATAGACATATGCAATGATTTCCGACTCAATGCATCAGCCACTACGTTTGCTTTACCCGGATGGTAATTCAACCCAAAGTCATAATCCTTCAGAAACTCTAGCCATCTCCTCTGTCTCATATTCAGCTCTTTCTGATCAAACAAATACTTTAAACTTTTATGGTCACTGAAAACCTCAAATCTTGACCCGTACAAGTAATGCCTCCATAACTTCAGAACAAACACCACAGCTGCCAACTCTAAATCGTGTGTCGGATAGTTCCTCTCATGAACCTTCAGTTGTCTCGAAGCATAAGCTACAACCTGCTTATTTTGCATCAAAACACCACCCAAACCCAACAATGAAGCATCACAGTAAACCTCAAATGGTTCCGACGAACTTGGTAATATCAGAATAGGAGCAGTAGTTAACCTTCTCTTTAACTCTTGGAAACCTTCTTCACATTTTGAGTCCCAAACAAACGCTTGCCCCTTTCTAGTCAACATCGTCAACGGTAACGCCAACTTAGAAAATCCCTCAATAAATTTCCTATAATAACCTGCAAGTCCAAGAAAACTCCTTATCTCAGAAACTGACTTCGGAGCTTCCCACTTAGATACCGCTTCTATCTTAGAAGGATCAACAGCAACACCACCTCTTGAAATCACATGACCAAGAAAACTAACCTCTTCTAACCAAAATTCACACTTAGACAGTTTAGCAAATAACTTCTTTTCTCGTAGAACTCCTAAAACCACTCTCAAATGTTCAGCATGCTCTTCTTCAGATTTCGAATACACCAAAGTATCGTCAATAAACACCACAACAAACTTGTCTAGGTACGGATGAAAAATCCTATTCATATACTCCATAAATACCCCAGGCGCATTAGTCACACCAAAAGGCATTACAGAATACTCATAATGCTCATACCTTGTTCTGAAAGCAGTCTTCTGAATATCCTCAGTTTTCACACGTATTTGATGATACCCCGATCTCAAATCTATTTTGCTGAACACACTCGCACCAACCAACTGATCCATCAAATCATCAATCCTCGGCAAAGGATACCGATTCTTGATCGTCACTTTATTCAGTTGCCTGTAGTCCACACACAACCTCATAGTACCTTCTTTCTTCTTAACCAACAACACTGGTGCACCCCACGGTGACACACTCGGACGAATAAATTTCTTATCCAACAGATCTTCCAGCTGACTCTTCAATTCAGTTAACTCAACAGCAGACATACGGTACGGAGCCATCGATATCGGCCTAGTACCAGGTACCAAATCAATCGAGAACTAAACTTCACGCTCTGGCGGCAATTCATTCACTTCTTCAGGAAACACATCAGGAAAATCACACACCACGGCTAGATCGCAAATCACCAGTTTATCTTTAGCCTCCAAAGTCGCTAACAGCATAAACAACTCTGCCCCATCTGCTACTGCCTCATTCACCTGCCTTGCTGATAGAAACAAACTCTTTCCTTCCTCAATCTCAGGAAAGATCACAGTCTTATCAAAACAGTTGATATAAACTCGGTTAAACACCAACCAGTTCATACCCAGGATAACATCAATCTGCACTAGTGGAAGACACACAAGGTCCATCCCAAAGTCTCTACCAAAAATACTCAAAGGACAATTCAAACAAACTGAAGTAGTAGTCACTGAACCCTTCGCAGGAGTATCAATCACCATACTTCCATGCATCTCAGATATCTCTAATTTAAGTTTCACAGCACAATCCAAAGATATAAAGGAATGAGTCGCACCGGTGTCAATAATAGCTACAAGAGGAAAGCCATTAATATAACACGTACCTCGGATCAAACGATCATCTGCAGAAGTCTCAGAACCCGATAAAGCAAAGACCTTGCCTCCCGACTGGTTCTCTCTCTTCGGCTTAGGACACTGTGGACTGATATGACCCACCTCTCCACAGTTGAAACAAGTCACAGTCTTCAACCGGCACTCTGCAGCCAAGTGACCACCTTTTCCACACTTGAAACACTTCTTCTCAGTACTGGTACACTCATGGATACGATGTCCAGCCTGACCACACCTGTAACACTTAGCAGGAGCACTGGAGTCTCCCCCACTAGGCCTCTTCATTCCACTCTGCCTCTGGAAACCTTTGTCAGCTGCATACGGTTTTCCACGATCATTCTGATTCTTGCCTTTCCTATCAACCCTCTGCTGATAGCTTTCCGCTCTGGCCTTGGTATCCTGTTCGAAAATCCTGCAACAGTCAACCAAGTCAGAGAACACTCTGGTTCGCTGATACCCAATAGCCTGCTTGATCTCGGGACGTAACCCGTTCTCAAACTTCACACATTTCGAAAATTCCCCAGTAGCCTCATCATAGGGAGTGTAATATTTCGACAGCTCTGTGAACTTAGCAGCATACTCAGTAACAGACCTGTTACCCTGCTTCAATTCTAAGAACTCTATCTCTTTCTTTCCTCTAACATCTTCTGGAAAGTACTTCCTCAGGAATCTCTCTCTGAACACAGCCCAAGTGATCTCAGCATCCCCAGCAGCTTCCAACTCAGAGCGGGTAGCAACCCACCAATCATCTGCTTCCTCTGACAGCATATGCGTACCGAACCTGACCTTCTGGTTATCGGCACACTCAGTCACTCGGAAGATCCTCTCGATTTCCTTCAACCACTTTTGAGCACCATCTGGATCGTATGCTCCCTTGAACATTGGAGGATTGTTCTTCTGGAACTCACTCAGTTGACGAGCAGCTCCCATTCCCACAACATTCGGATTCCCTCCAAGTACTCCAGCTAGCATACCCAGAGCCTCAGCAATCGCAGCATCGTCTCTACCTCTTCCAGCCATCTCTATTCTGAGAACCCAACAAGATAAAACAATAAGTACTGATAGGGTTACACAACACCTATCACGTACAGGGGAAACAGAATAATTACGACTCGACTCGACCGACTATGCTCTGATACCACTAATGTAACACCCTTCTAAAATACCCCCAAATATTTAATTTAAAACAACAAATATATATCAGAGTAGATATGCAATTAAGGGTGTCACACAATCACTTCACACCATTCACCAAAATAACTGTCATGCTCTTTATTTAATCAAAATAAACATTGCATAATTCGCAGCGGATAGAAATCAAATCAATCATGCAAAACATGTAACACATTACATGTAAACTGGTTCAACAACCAACAATAAAACAATTAAAACATCCCTTCCCGATGTTACATCTACCAGAGCATGACCCACTAAGGAACTACACTAGACTCCAAGTACTAGCTCCTACTCAATCACTGCTCGTTACCTGAAAAATAGTTGTAAGGGTGAGTTCCTCAATCGATATAATAAGCATTATAAATTATCATGTAATGTTAAGTAAGTTAACACATTCAATCACCCTAATCAGATCACACCATCAGTAACGGCACTATCAACTCCAAATCATACTCAACACAATCACCAAAACAACACGTATAATATTGGAATACATCCATTCATATTATACGCCATACATACATACATTATGCAATGAGACTCCATGCATGCGGTACCGACTATTCGTGAACATATAGTTCAACCTCACCGATCAAATCCAGATACGGCTACCAAGCTCACTAGTCCCACTCATTTGAGACCTAGTGACTCACTCACTAATTCCTCACCATGGGAATTAGCTACCACCCCAAGGGCTATGATATGCACGCTAATCACCTAGCATGCAAACATCAACAACAATCCACAATACTCACTCACTAATTCCTCACCATGGGAATTAGCTACCACCATAAAGGCCACGATATGCAAGCTAAATCACTTAGTCATGCAAACATCAACAATCATCCACAATGGACATATGCTCACACTCTAAGCCATAAACAGTCCATTCACAATTTCATACATAATAGATACATCCACAGCATTATGCATACAACCATACATCATCAACATATTTATCACATAATCATATCATGCCACATAATCAATCACAGTATTAGCACACTCTACTAATACCTATACTGCTCAAAACAACGGGAAATGAACCCTACTCTATCATACATCAGCTAAGTTACATCACTCAGCTGAAACGACCAAAAACTGCACAACAACAGCTCAGAAAAATCACAATTCTGCCCATACGCGTATTGCCTAGTCCCATACGCGTATGGTCCATTTCTCAGCCAATCTCATACGCGTATCACCTGTCTCATACGCGTATGCTACGCGTACCACTTCCTCATACGCGTACCAACAGAGACCAAACCACGTTCAAAACATCATCTTCCTCATCCATACGCGTATTGCCTAGTGCCATACGCGTATCAGACCATCTCATACGCGTATTGCCTAGTGCCATACGCGTATGACCAGAAACCAATTTTCCAGATCTGCTATGGTTTTCTCTGCTACGAGATCTGTAACACCCCGATTAAAATAAGAGAATTATTTAATTGAGTTAATATTTATTTTATTAATTTAATTAAATAAAGTTGGATTATTGGATTATTTTTATTATTATTATTGATGTTATTTATTTTAATAATAATTAAATAAATAAATAAATGGAATATGAAGAGTGGAAGGGTAAAAGTGGAAATTGATATAAGAAGCCAAGAGAACTCAGAGTTGAGTTTTCACGTGTTTTGCTTCAGAGTCAGAGAAAGGGGGGAGAAACGCTAAGAGAAAGAGAAGGAAGAGGAAAAGGCCAAAGATTGCTCGGAGCTTCCTTCAATCCAAAGAGGTAAGGGGTCTGAACCTTATTAAACGATAATATGCGAGCAATTTCATGATATCTGTTGGGTTGTTGATGAATTTTGGGGATTTTAGGGAGATTGGGAAAGTTGGGGGTTTGATGATAAATTCTCCGATTTGTGAGTTTTGTGGAGTTATATGCACTGTAATCGAAGTATGTTGTGTATATATGTCTGTTGAATGTCGATTTTGGTTTGTTAGCTGTGGGGTACGGGTTACGGCGAGTAGAGAAGCAAAGCTGCGCTGAATTCTGCAGCAGAGGGCTTCTGTTCGCGCGCGATTCGCGGCGCGAAGCCCAGTTCGCGGCGCGAACTGGGCAGGATTTAGAGGAGTTCTGTAATTCGTTGTTCGCGGCGCGAACCCTGCTTCGCGGCGCGTACTGAAGCGAAATAAATTGTTCGCGACGCGGTCCTTCTTCGTCGCGGCGCGAACTGTGTTGTATTGAAAGAGTTCACGGCGCGTCCCTATGTTGGCGGCGCGAACTGGAGAAATGCAGAAGCTAATATTGGTGGGTTTTAAGTACGTTGAGTTGCGAGACTCTTAGTAAGTCGCTGTAGTTGTATTATAAACAATTAATAGTGATTATATGATTGTGTATGAGGTGTTTATGATGAGATAATGTTGAATTTACGTATTAGTTATGAATGTATTATGTGACGACGTGATATCGTTATGATGTTGTTGTTTTTTGTTGAGTTGTTTGTCATGTTATTAATAATGATGATAACATGACTATATGATGATGTTGTTGCTATGATGATTATGATGCATGTTTGATGTGCATGCATTCATGAAAGGCCGATGCCTAGTGATGAACGGACTGAGTTCCAATGATGTTGTTGACTCCGGGCTTGTTGAGAGGCTTGGTTCCTTGCGGGGAACTCGGATTCTATGGTGATGAATCTGGGAGTGGTGATCCTGTAGTTGGTCACAAAATGGGTATACCGAGTCGTGTTGAGTCATGCATGGGTGTGTGCATTGCATTTGATGTGTTGTTTTGTTGATGTTCATGAGTTTGTTGATTATGATAATGATGATGAGCTGTGTTGGCATATGTGAAATATATATTTATGTTTATATTTCTGTCGTTATATTATTATTTAATAATGTAATTCTCACCCCTTCTGCATGTGTTTATGTTCATCTATGATGAGCAATGTGCAGATAAAGAGGAGTAGCTATTGTTGAGGTTCGAGGAATAAGTGTAGAGTTATTCTACAGAGTCGAGTCAAATGCTCTGGTCATGTGACACCGGGGTTATGGGATTCGATAGATAGTTGATTATTATTTATGTTGTTTATGATGACTAAATGTTGAGATGTTTTGTTGAGATAATGTTGAAACATTATTATGTATTATAATAATTGTGCTGTTGTCCGCTGCGAAGTTTTAAATATTAAATAATATGTTTTATGTTGTAATGCAATAAGTGTTACGTTGTAAGAAATGTAAACTCTTCTACATGTTGTACTCTGATAATATATTTAAATATGTCGTTTGGGTAGAAGGGTGTTACATTAGTGGTATCAGAGCATTGTCAGTCCAGTCGAGTCTTAATGTGAGGTTTTCCCTGTTGGTCGACTAGTGTAAATGACACTGTCGATATTTAACGGTTGTGGTTGTGTTGTGCAGAGTATGGCTGGAGAAAATGACCGTGCGATTGCTGAGGCTTTGGCTGCTATGGCGCAGGCTATGCAGGCGCAGCAGAATCCGCCGGTCGACGAGTTTAAGAATTTGGGAAGGTTTCTGAAGAATAACCCTCCTACATTCAAAGGGCGTTATGATCCAGATGGTGCTCAGATTTGGCTGAGGGAAGTTGAGAAGATTTTCCGGGTGATGACGTGTACTGAAGCACAGAAGGTGCAGTTTGGTACGCATATGTTATCTGAAGAGGCTGAAAACTGGTGGGATAACACTCGCCAGAGAATTGAAGTACCAGGTGCTGAGATGACTTGGGAAAGGTTCAAGACGGCCTTTCTGGAGAAATATTTTCCTGCTGATGTGCGATGTAAGAAGGAGATGGAATTTCTAGGACTGAAACAGGGTAACATGTCTGTTGCTGATTACGCTTCGAAGTTTGAGGAGCTGGTGCAGTATTGTCCTCATTATAATAATGCTGATGCTGAGGAATCCAAGTGTGTCAAGTTTGAGAATGGGTTGCGTCCAGAGATCAAACAAGGCATTGGTTACCAGGAGATTCGTAGGTTTCCTACACTGGTTAATAAGTGCAGGATATTTGACGAAGATAGCAAGGCTAGGGCTGCTCATTACAAGAGTCTTAATGAGAAGAAGAATAAGGATCGTGGTAGTCCTTATGCATCCCCGAATGGTAAAGGTAAGCAGAAAGTGGTAGATGCGAAGAAGCCAAGTGGGGGAGGATCTCCCATAGCTGGTAAATGTTTCAAGTGTGGCGAGCCAGGCCACCGTGCTGATAGCTGTACCAAGAAAGTGCTGAGATGTTTCCGATGCGGTCAGGCTGGTCATAGAGTTACTGAATGTAAGGATGCTGGTCCGACATGTTTTAATTGTGGCGAGAAAGGCCATATCAGTTCGCAGTGCTCGAAACCGAAGAAGGCGGCTACTGCAGCTCATACTACTGGTAGGGTGTTTGCTCTGAGTGGGGCTGAAGCTCCTAAAGAAGATAATCTGATTAAAGGTACTTGCTTGATTAATAATGTTGAATTGCTTGCTATTGTTGACACTGGTGCTACTCATTCGTTTATTTCGTATGAGTGTGCGACTAGGATTGGTGTGATTATGTCGTCCTTAGGCGGAAGTATGGTGATAGATACTCCTGCTAATGGTTCTGTGAAGACTTCTGTTGTCTGTCGAGGTTGTCAATTGACGATCTTTGAGAGAGAGTTCGTGGTTGATTTGGTGTGCTTACCCTTGCACCAAATTGATATTATTCTGGGAATGAATTGGCTAGAATTCTATGGCGTGTTTATCAACTGCTATAGGAAGACGGTGCGATTTTCTGAAGTTGGTGAGAATGATGAGGCAAGATTTCTATCTGCTAGGCAGGTGGGGGATTTTGTGAAAGATGAGGCTCAGATATTCGCTTTATTTGCGTCTCTGCAAGCGGATAAGAAAGTGGTGAGTGTAGATTTGCCTGTTGTTTGTGAATTTCAGGATGTGTTTCCGGAGGATGTAAGTGATTTACCTCCAGAACGGGAAGTCGAATTTGCCATTGACTTAGTACCAGGTACGAGTCCAGTGTCGATGTCTCCTTATAGAATGTCGGCAGCTGAATTAGTTGAATTGAAGAAGCAACTGAGGAATTGCTGGAGAAGAAGTTTGTGCGTCCAAGTGTTTCTCCTTGGGGTGCACCAGTATTGTTAGTGAAGAAGAAAGAAGGTACGATGAGGTTGTGTGTCGATTATCGGCAGTTGAATAAGGTGACTATCAAGAATCGGTATCCATTGCCGAGGATTGATGATTTGATGGATCAGTTGGTTGGAGCTCATGTTTTCAGTAAGATTGATTTGCGGTCGGGTTATCATCAGATCCGAGTGAAGTCAGATGATATTGCGAAGACTGCTTTCCGTACGAGGTATGGTCATTATGAATACACTGTGATGCCGTTCGGTGTGTCTAATGCTCCAGGTGTGTTTATGGAATATATGAATCGTATATTTCATCCGTACCTTGATAATTTTGTTGTGGTGTTCATAGATGATATATTGATATATTCTAAGACGGAAGAAGAGCATGCAGGACATCTGAGGATTGTTTTGCAGGTGTTAAGAGAGAAGAAATTATATGCAAAGTTATCTAAATGTGAGTTCTGGTTGAAGGAAGTGAGTTTCCTTGGCCATGTGATTTCGAGTGGTGGAATTTCTGTTGATCCTGCTAAAGTGGATGTTGTATTACAGTGGGAGACTCCGAAGTCTGCTACTGAGATACGCAGTTTTCTGGGGTTAGCTGGTTATTATCGCAGATTTATTGAGGGCTTCTCTAAGTTGGCATTGCCGTTGACGCAGTTGACTAAGAAGGGTCAAGTGTATGTGTGGGATGCAGCTTGTGAAGCGAGTTTTGTTGAGTTGAAGAGGCGGTTGACCAGTGCTCCAGTGTTGATCTTGCCTAATCCTGGTGAGTCCTTCGTTGTTTATTGTGATGCTTCTTTGATGGGTCTTGGTGGTGTTTTGATGCAGAATGGTAAAGTTGTAGCTTATGCTTCTAGACAGTTGAGAGTTCATGAGAGGAATTATCCTACGCATGATCTAGAACTTGCAGCTGTTGTATTTGTGTTGAAAATGTGGAGGCATTATCTGTATGGTTCCAGATTCGAAGTGTTCAGTGATCACAAGAGTCTGAAGTATCTGTTTGATCAGAAAGAGTTAAATATGAGGCAGAGAAGATGGTTAGAATTACTGAAGGATTTTGACTTTGAATTGAGTTATCATCCCGGTAAGGCTAATGTAGTTGCAGATGCGCTGAGTAGAAAGTCTCTACATATGTCTATGATGATGGTTCGGGAGCTTGAGTTAATTGAACAGTTCCGTGATATGAGTTTGGGTTGTGAAGTTTCCGCTGATAGTGTAAAGTTGGGTATGCTGAAGTTGACTAGTGGAATTCTGGAAGATATTCGGAATGGTCAGCAAGTTGATGTCGCTCTAGTTGATCATATTACTATGGTTAACCAGGGTAATGGTGGTAATTTTGAGATTGATGAGAATGGCATCCTGCGATTTAAAGGTAGAGTTTGTGTTCCTGAGGTGTCTGAATTGAAAAAGAGTATTCTTGAAGAGGGCCATAGGAGTGGATTGAGTATCCATCCAGGTGCAACTAAAATGTATCAAGATTTGAAGAAGTTGTTTTGGTGGGCTGGTATGAAAAGAGATGTTGCTAAGTTTGTGTATGCCTGTTTGACTTGTCAGAAGTCAAAGATTGAACATCAGAAACCGGCAGGTATGATGCAACCTTTGAAGATTCCTGAATGGAAGTGGGATAGCATTTCCATGGATTTTGTGACGGGATTGCCGAAGACGGTGAAAGGTAATGATTCTATTTGGGTGATTGTGGATCGATTGACTAAGTCGGCGCATTTCTTGCCGATGAAGATTAATCACTCTTTAGAGAAGTTGGCAGAGTTGTATATTGAGGAGATAGTGAGGCTGCATGGTATTCCATCCAGTATTGTGTCTGATAGAGATCCCAGATTTACTTCTAGATTTTGGGAAAGTTTGCAGAAAGCGTTGGGGACTAAGTTGAGGTTGAGTTCAGCTTATCATCCTCAGACTGATGGTCAGACTGAAAGAACTATCCAATCCTTGGAGGATTTGTTGAGAGCTTGTGTGTTGGAGCAGAGTGGTTCTTGGGATAGTTATTTGCCGTTGGTGGAGTTTACTTATAATAATAGTTTTCATGCTAGTATCGGTATGGCTCCATATGAAGCATTGTATGGTAGGAGGTGTAGAACCCCATTATGTTGGTATGAATCAGGTGAGAGTGTTGTACTCGGACCTGAGATTGTGCAGCAGACGACTGAAAGGATTAAGATGATTCAGGAGAAAATGAAGATTTCTCAGAGCCGTCAGAAGAGTTATCATGATAAGAGGAGAAAGGCACTTGAGTTCCAAGAGGAAGATCATGTGTTCTTGCGAGTTACTCCGACGACGGGTGTGGGTAGAGCTTTAAAGTCCAAAAAGCTTACTCCGAGGTTTGTGGGTCCGTATCAGATTTTGAAGAGGGTTGGGGAAGTGGCGTATCGGATAGCTTTACCGCCGTCGCTTTCTAATCTGCATGATGTGTTTCATGTATCTCAGTTGAGAAAATATATTGCGGATCCTTCGCATGTTGTTCAGTTGGATGATATCCAGGTGAGGGATAATTTGACCGTTGAGGTGTTGCCAATTCGGATAGATGACCGAGAAGAGAAGACCCTGAGAGGTAAGAAGATTGCTCTAGTGAAAGTTGTTTGGGGAGGTCCAGCTGGTGAGAGCTTGACTTGGGAGCGTGAAGATCAGATGAAGGAGTCGTATCCGGCTCTATTTGCTTGAGGTATGTTTTCGAGGACGAAAACTCTTTTAGTGGGGGAGAGTTGTAACACCCCGATTAAAATAAGAGAATTATTTAATTGAGTTAATATTATTTTATTAATTTAATTAAATAAAGTTGGATTATTGGATTATTTTTATTATTATTATTGATGTTATTTATTTTAATAATAATTAAATAAATAAATAAATGGAATATGAAGAGTGGAAGGGTAAAAGTGGAAATTGATATAAGAAGCCAAGAGAACTCAGAGTTGAGTTTTCACGTGTTTTGCTTCAGAGTCAGAGAAAGGGGGAGAAACGCTAAGAGAAAGAGAAGGAAGAGGAAAAGGCCAAAGATTGCTCGGAGCTTCCTTCAATCCAAAGAGGTAAGGGGTCTGAACCTTATTAAACGATAATATGCGAGCAATTTCATGATATCTGTTGGGTTGTTGATGAATTTTGGGGATTTTAGGGAGATTGGGAAAGTTGGGGTTTTGATGATAAATTCTCCGATTTGTGAGTTTTGTGGAGTTATATGCACTGTAATCGAAGTATGTTGTGTATATATGTCTGTTGAATGTCGATTTTGGTTTGTTAGCTGTGGGGTACGGGTTACGGCGAGTAGAGAAGCAAAGTTGCGCTGAATTCTGCAGCAGAGGGCTTCTGTTCGCGCGCGATTCGCGGCGCGAAGCCCAGTTCGCGGCGCGAACTGGGCAGGATTTAGAGGAGTTCTGTAATTCGTTGTTCGCGGCGCGAACCCTGCTTCGCGGCGCGTACTGAAGCGAAATAAATTGTTCGCGACGCGGTCCTTCGTTCGCGGCGCGAACTGTGTTGTATTGAAAGAGTTCGCGGCGCGTCCCTATGTTGGCGGCGCGAACTGGAGAAATGCAGAAGCTAATATTGGTGGGTTTTAAGTACGTTGAGTTGCGAGACTCTTAGTAAGTCGCTGTAGTTGTATTATAAACAATTAATAGTGATTATATGATTGTGTATGAGGTGTTTATGATGAGATAATGTTGAATTTACGTATTAGTTATGAATGTATTATGTGACGACGTGATATCGTTATGATGTTGTTGTTGTTTTGTTGAGTTGTTTGTCATGTTATTAATAATGATGATAACATGACTATATGATGATGTTGTTGCTATGATGATTATGATGCATGTTTGATGTGCATGCATTCATGAAAGGCCGATGCCTAGTGATGAACGGACTGAGTTCCAATGATGTTGTTGACTCCGGGCTTGTTGAGAGGCTTGGTTCCTTGCGGGGAACTCGGATTCTATGGTGATGAATCTGGGAGTGGTGATCCTGTAGTTGGTCACAAAATGGGTATACCGAGTCGTGTTGAGTCATGCATGGGTGTGTGCATTGCATTTGATGTGTTGTTTTGTTGATGTTCATGAGTTTGTTGATTATGATAATGATGATGAGCTGTGTTGGCATATGTGAAATATATTTATGTTTATATTTCTGTCGTTATATTATTATTTAATAATGTAATTCTCACCCCTTCTGCATGTGTTTATGTTCATCTATGATGAGCAATGTGCAGATAAAGAGGAGTAGCTATTGTTGAGGTTCGAGGAATAAGTGTAGAGTTATTCTACAGAGTCGAGTCAAATGCTCTGGTCATGTGACACCGGGGTTATGGGATTCGATAGATAGTTGATTATTATTTATGTTGTTTATGATGACTAAATGTTGAGATGTTTTGTTGAGATAATGTTGAAACATTATTATGTATTATAATAATTGTGCTGTTGTCCGCTGCGAAGTTTTAAATATTAAATAATATGTTTTATGTTGTAATGCAATAAGTGTTACGTTGTAAGAAATGTAAACTCTTCTACATGTTGTACTCTGATAATATATTTAAATATGTCGTTTGGGTAGAAGGGTGTTACAAGATCTCCCAAATCCAACCTCCCACAGTCCAATTTTACACAGAATTCATTCATATCATCTAACACGAATCATACCCTATTCAATTTCACAATTTCTAACATTATTCCATCTAATTCTTACGAATTTCTCCAATTATAACCCATATTTCGTTCATCCAATATTTCACAAATTTCAGCATACATCATTCTAATCAGAGTCGATTCAATGGTTTATCACTACCCATTACATGTTAACCCATAATACCCATTAACCGACGATAAACCCCCCTTACCTGAGTTAATCCGGCAATCCTTTAGCTTCGAGCTCTTCCTCTCTTCAACCCTTGTTCTCTGGCTCTTTGCCCTTTTCCACTTTAGAGTCGTTTTTCTGTATTCACGTGAAAACTCTCTTTTACCAACTGGGACCTTTTCTAATTCCAACTTTTATTCCAATAAAATAATAATCCAATAATAATAATTCCAATAATAATATTCCAATTATTTAATTAAATTAATAAATATATTATTAACTTAAATTAAATAATTATCTTATTTTATCGGGGTGTTGACGCCTGGCTTGTTGTTTAAAATAATTGCCTCACCCATAGACTTTAGTGCAATATAATCACAAACATTAATTTCATAAATCTCTTATTCAAGGTAAAAATAATACAACTCATCAAACTCATTTTTGTGCCTTAGGGCATTATCCCGAAAACCCTTTTCTCAAAGGTAAAATCAACCAACCCACAATTATTTTCTACTTTAAACGACGGAGCTCTGATTCCTCATCCCCAAATGAGTGATACGTAGGCACAAGGGCCCCAATCCTTGGTGAACACTATAATAACAAAACACCCTCTTTTTCACACATATTCTTTTGAAAACAAAACAGTGATAGATAAATCCCATGTATGTAAAACAACCCAAATTGTTCGCATGGAGTACCATGGACATGAGGGGTGCTAATACCTTCCCCTTGCGTAACCGACTTCTGAACCCAAATCTTGGTTGCAAGACCGATTCCTTATTCTCTTTTAGCGCTTCCCGTACGCATACCTTTTCTGAGGGTTTTATCGAATATTTTCCCTCGCCTCTCCAATAGAGGTAAACCAAATAAAATTCGGTGGCGACTCTTCTGATTTTGCCTCTCTTTGGCATCACTTTAGTTCCGGTTTCGTTATCGTGAAATCCCGGTAGCGACACCCAGAGATGGAGAGAATTGGCTGCTTAGATAAGTCCACCTCTTGAGGAGAAGGAGATGACTAAGATCTTATTGAAAACACTGAGTTCATTTTATTATGAACATATGATTGTAAGTGCCCCCAATGATCTTATTGAAATGGTAAACATGGGGATGAGGCTAGAAGAAGGAGTCCGTGAAGGACGTTTGTCTAAAGAAGAGGCATCAGCCAACAAGAAGTACGATAGTAGTTTCTCCAAGAGGAAGGAGGGGGAACCTAATTCAATGTCAGTAGGGAGGCATATGAGGCCTCATGTCAGGAAGAGTTCTCAACCTCGTCAGCATCAACATCAAGTTTCCTCAGTAATTCCGTTTTTTTCCAACAATTCTAATCAATCAGTTCCAATTTAGCAACAACAACATCAACAACCGCAACAAAGAACCAAGAACAACAACAACAATAATTATCATCAATAAAATTTCGAGAGGAAGAAGGTCTCTTTTGACCCTATTCCTATGACTTATGCATAACCTGTCATTGGTCCTCAAGAATCTAATCCAGCCAATAAATCCTTCACAAATTCTTGAGCCACTACCATGGTGGTTCAAGCCTGATCTTCATTGTGCTTTTCACCAGGGAGCCCCTGGTCATGATATAGAGAATTATTACCCTCTAAAATATGAAGTTCATAAGCTGGTAAAGAGTGGTATGGTGTTCTTTGAGGACATAACACCAAATGTGAAAGCCAATTTGTTACCTGCTCATGGTAACGCTTCTGTCAACATGGTGGAAGGATGTCCAGGGAATTTCTGAGTTTTTGATGTACGAAGTATCCTAAGATCTATGGTGGAGATTCATAGGACTTTGTGTTTAATCATTAACTGTGAACATGACCATGATGGTTGTGTAATCTGTAGTGTGAATCCCCACAGATGTATGATTGTCAAGAGAGATATCCAGTAGTTGATGGATGAGAATGTAATCCAGATTCAATAGTAGAGGAATATGGGAGATGATATGAATGTCATTGTACCAGTATTCAAAACCTCTGAGCGGGTAGTCATTCAGTTTGATAGTAGCAACAACAATAATGTCAACAAATCGGTATCGCCGTTGGTTATACGGTTGGAGGGCCCTGTCCCTTACTCATGTGATAAAGTTGTGCCATATCAATATAATGCCACTATGATTGAAAATGGTCAAGAGGTTCCTCTACCAGTCGCAGAATCAGTGGTGAATATTACAGATATTGCAAAGGTGACCCGTAGTGGTCGTGTGTTCAGTCCAGTTTTCCCTAAGACCCCTTTTGTAGAACCTTTAACCATGGCCAGCCTAGACCAATGTTCACGTAGTATAGGCCCCCGAGGTGCCTTCCTCGTGAGGGTTGATATGAAGATCTCACTTGGAGTAGATGACTTTGATGGAGCAGTCGCATGGCAAGTAAATTGACATAAGCGGCTGACAGTCAAGGGAGTCCATGACTCTAAGGGCAATGTCTTACACCCAATTTTTCAAAAGCCCTAGATCATACAAAGCGAGAACCCTGGTTTGAAAACCAGTCATTATTGAACCTCACGCTTCGTTACGATGATCTCAGATTATGAACTCGTGTCTGAGTTCCATTAAAACCATTAATCTGCTCACCCGTTCATTCATAAACAAACGTACCATTCATGCATCATTTGTATCTGAAAAACAAAACCTTATACCACCTTCTGTTTCTACCCCGCTAGATGATTTCCTGACGTACGTTCAGAACTAAAAGCATGTATCAAGCCATTGTGCAAGAACTTCAACAAGGCCAAACTGCAATGAAGGAAGAGATCAGCCAACTGAAGGCTCAGATGAGCTTGGTTATGGAAATCCTGAAAACACTATTGAAAAAGGAAAGCAGCCTCACACCAACCACCATGATGAAAATGGTCTTGCCTGCGCATCTTTCCGGCTCCACCTCACCTCATGAGCTGCCTCAGGGATACCGTCCCCAACCTGAACTTCTGAGGTTTCTTAATCAACAACCATTGTTCATTCCTCATCTAGATATGAGGAACCAAACACGGAATCATAATTTGTACTCAAATTGGAGGAAAAACTCTTACGCTCAAAAAGGCCAGAAAAAATCAAAGTGGCTGGAGAAATAGTTCGACCTGATTCCTATGTCGTACGGTCGAATTCTACCTCTTTTGCTCAACAGATTATTGGTGCAGTTAAGGGTACTATGACCTCCTCGAACACCTCTTCCCTTGAACTACGACATGAATGTTATGTGTGAGTTCCACTCAGGAGCACCCGGACACTCGATCGAGAGTTGTAAGGGCTTCAAATACAAGGTTTAAGAACTGATTGATTTAAAGGCTACCGTGTTCACACCAAACAACCTGGATATACTGAGCAACCTCATGCTTCCACATGTAGGCACTTCTGCAATGCCACAACCAGTGCCAATGGATGAGGAACAAGAAGCTGAATAAGAGCCTCCTTGGGGACTATCATACATAAGTTCCTACAAGCACGATGACACCGGTTTACGGTTGAAACAGGAATAATCACGCCAACAATTATGTTATCATTCATTTGTTTTCATGTGTAACTTTCTTGCTTGTCATTGTAATATTCACTCTTAAAAACTTGTTTTTGCAACAATGAAATGAACATGCATGTTTTAAGTCAGTCCAATCGTGTTCACTCTTATTTCACTTTTGTTAAAAAAATGAAACTTATAGGGAGAATGGTGGAAATAAGGTACACCAACTCACTGCATGTATTCTTTTAATAAAAACCTTGCTAATGATGTAAGGCATTGCTTCAAATCCCTAAACACTAGAGGTATAAGGATGATAATCCCTAGTCAACCCCTTTTAGCCTAGAAGTAAGAGTTTTCTTCCAAGTAGAGAAAAACCCTCACATCTTAAACCCGGGGCAGGGTAGTCTTCATCTAATTTGACCACACGTTCAATTTTTAAGAGGAAAAAGTAGGGAGTGTCCCATTTGAGGATCAACCACATCCTAGGGAGTGTCTTGTCTAAAGGACAACCACATCATTTCTCTCACGAGAGGTCGAAATCACTAGCCCAATGGTTGTCTCTCACCAACAAAACAAGTGAGACAATCACAAATCCTTTCAAACCAAATGAACAAATGTCACACAATTTGTTCCATACAAAAAACTCAAAAAAATAAGAAGAAAGCCCGCTAAGTCGAAACTTGAAAACAAGTGGCTTAGGAAAAAAATTAGGGTATCCGGATGGACTGTAAACAAAAAAATCAATCCATGCAAAATTAGGGAAGTAAAAAAGAAATCCTCAGCAAGAACGTAGTCGTGTGACTGTAAACAAAAGCAGGAAGGCAAGTGACTGTCACTCCCGAAACCTTGTGGGTTCTTTTACTACCACTCCCATCGTTCTAAGAGACGAACGTCTGTGTCAAACTAGTTGAACGTAGGACTAAAGGGTATCAAGGAGAATGGGCGAGCTAAATAAATTTTTGAGCCATAAATCCTTTGTTTCTCAAACCGTGAACCAACCCACGTTACAACCCTCAAAAGACCTAATTGAAGCAAGGTATATTTATTTTCTCGAGGACAAGCAAAGGTTCAAGTGTGGGAAAGTTTGATAACACCATTATTTTGACTCGATTTTGTACATGTTTTGTTATCATTTTATCTCCATTTCTAGTATTATGTGGGTACCTTGTCTATATTTTAGGTATTTAACCATATTGGGACCCTATGCAAGAAAGGAAACAATTCAGATGCAAAACAATGAAAAAAATGGAAATTTGCACTCAAGGCTACCCACATGGCTTTCGCCATAGAGGTAGCCACCAGGAGGATGACGTGTCCCACATTTCAACAGTCAGAAGACTTGGTCACACCCACATTATGAATATGGCGTTCGACATGCAGGGGATGGCGTTCACCATCCTTTGTTTTTGCGCAACAGTTGGAAAAAGGCATTGCTTGGTCTTTCACTCCTCCCATATTTTCCTATTTTTTCTTCAACAAAGAAAGAAGGTTTCACTTGAAATTTTAGGGCTTAGGATCATTATAAATAGTCGTTTTACTCTTATTTTTTAGGCATACAAGCTTAGTACCAACATAAGCCATAAACTCATTATCATTAGAGCTTTAACTCCTTACATCAAATGGTTATCGCATTTTGTTTGTGTATCAAGCTTGGAGAACTTTTATTTTGAAGTTATTTATCTTCCTTCATTTACATTCGGTCTAAGTTTATTTACGTCTACCCGTATTTTATCAGATTCAAGTCTCCGATTGGAGAAGGTTCTTATTTTCTTCAAGTTTATTTATGTTTTAATTGCTTTATCTATCTTTGCTTTATTTTCCCACACTTTATTTATCGCATTTTATTTCTTTGCCTTTTCCTTTAAACCGCTTTATTTACGATCGTCGTTAGGTTTAATTCTGAATCTAAACCAAATGCCTTTTTACTTACCGTAATCATGTCTAGCTAATTTATTCGTACTAGAATGTGAGGACCGGTCATTTGACGATACTTTGTCTGTTATTTCTTTAGGATTACAATTTTGGGTTGTTTTGGTTTTAGCGCAATTTTTCCAAACTTAATCCAATCTGTTACTATGAACGTAGGACAATGATAACGTCAGGTAAGATCGAAAGCCGTCTGACACTAAAGCTTTAAATTGGTTATTTTTGTTAGTAAATACCGCGAAAGCACTTTATTAATATCTTAAGAGGTTTAATATTTCTATAAGAAGGTCTTAAAACTATTTGCGAACATGCGCGCCTATAGGGTTAGGACCCGGTCATCTGAGCGGAAGCCAATGACCCTTTTTATTTAAACTTACCAATCAAAATCACTTTTTAACTAAGTAAAGAATCTAATTACTTAAAATAAGATTTACTACTTTGATGCAATTAGCGTCGTTCATATGTGACAGTGTACGATATAAATTAAAGAGTAAAATTTGGTTATGAATACACGAAAATGACAGTTCTTGTTTAATTGAATTCTTTTCAAGGTAGAAAATATTGCCCCATACAGTAATCCTATTAGAAACAATCAAGAGTATTGTTGATTGATGTGAACCACGTTTTAGTATTACTTGCTCGGATTTATTGAAGTTTATTATTTCCTTGTCCCACTCGTAATTCATTCGCCTTAAGATAAACACCGTAACAATTAGAAACTATAGATTTGACTATTGGTCTCTATGGGATCGATATCTTTTAAAACTATGCGATAAAATATACAATTGTAGTTAGTTATTCTGATAGACTCATAATTTCGTGAACAGTTATCAAATCCAGAGTTTGGGGTATCATCAATCATACTCCCAACCATAAAATACAACTTTAAACCCAATCTCTCAGCACAATCAAGTGAAACAAATGAATATGTTGCATCAATGTCAATAATATCAATCAACAGAATACCATTAATAAAACACATACCTTGAATCAATCTGTTTGAGCTAGTAGTCTTTGGCCCAATCAAAGCAAAAATTTCTCTCTAGAGTGAATGTAACACCCTAACTCCCTCAAACATGGAATATACGAAAATTAAAGGAACAATGGACATAAGGTGTCACTCAAACATAATATAAACCTTCTATGTAACATAAGTTATATAAAATATGCAATAATATAAACATTTGCCTTCATATGCTCACCTTTACATAAGCTCATCACAGTGAAACAAATCATTTAAAGCAACTCAACAACCAAATAAGCCTCATAACATAGACATGGTTATGGAAAAATGCCTTGAACATCAACAACTTCAACACAAATGACAAATAGCAAAATAAATGTTCGCATGCCCAATGTTACAGATCAGAGCAACGAAATATAATTATCGCATAAAGAGGAAAAAGAAGAACAACCTCAATGCCATCCTTTAGCTTCTAAGTAGTTGTAGCGGGGTATTCGTTACCATTATAGATATAAACTAAATCTAAGGTAAACCATACAAGTCGAGTCGCCACCACACTTCTATTTATCCAAAGGAATGGTTAGAAAAAGTGAACAAGAACCTAAAAGTTTTATCAAATCAAAAACTAGTAAAAATGTCAGAGATTTGGGTAAGGGGGTTGGTTATGCAATGGGAAGGTTTTAAGCATCAAAAACATCTTAGGTACTCCTAGGGAGCCTTTTTCATACTTGTTGTAAGGTTGGTATTTTGTGAAAATTTGTTTTGTGCAAATATGATTGGAGAGATGAGAAGAGAATATACAAGTTTATTTACATTTTGTGTTTGGATGGATAAACCCATTGCCTACGTACTATCTTGAAAAAGATTAGGATCAAAACCTCGTAGTTCGGGGTAAAAGTCTCAAAATGAGTTGGTGAATTGATTGGTCCAAAATCCTTAAGGTCTTTTGTTATCCAAGGGAGAAAACTCAACCTAAAACCACAACTCCACCATGTGAGGATAGCTTCAACATACTAGTGAGGGGTTAACCCTATAATGAGCATGGAAGATTCATTGTCCATCACTAAGGATATAGGTGAGTATTACATACACCTCAAGGATAACTCGAACCTAATAGCTAAAGGTTATGAAAAGTTTTGATAAGAAAGTGGCCCTTGAAACCACAAAAAGACATTTGAATGGGTTATATTTACCAATGAAAAGTATGTACAAAATATGGTCAAAGTTGACTTAGAAGTTCAATTCAAAATAAGTGTTATGAAAAGAAAGTTTGAAAATCAAAAGCATAAAGCTTAGGTTTCTAATGTTTGAAAACAAGTGTTAAATGTTTGCGCAAAAGTTTTGGCTTGGGTTAGAGTGGAGGGAAGAAGAAGAATGGCTAAAGTCATAATCATACAAGAGATAAGGGATAAGAAGCAAGACCACAAATGGAGTTCCTCTCTTGAGATCATATTGATGATCCAAGTAGCTCCCATCCTTTGGAATATGCAAGCAAAAAAGTAAGCTCAGGTAACAATCAAACAAGTCTCTTAAGAGATCCTCAATGCATCTTGTATCTTTCACTTTGGATGAACATGGTAATGGTTCCTCAATTTGGCTCAATGTTGGAATTCCTAGCACAAGAACACACATATCAAAAAGTTCTATCAAACAAACAAAGAGTGAACAAGAAGGAGTTTAGAGATTTGTCCTTTCAAAGTCCTCTTCAACAGTCATAGCATTCTAAAGGCTCAATTGCCTAGTTGCTCTTTGACTCCAAGTTTGCATAGGGAAAGTCCTAAAGTCTAAGTCCAATTGTCCATTTCTTTGCATTTGGTTCACAACAATCAAAACAAAACACAAGCACAATAATATATACACAATTATGTGCTCAAGTGAGCAAAAGGCAAATTGCATTAACATAGACATGTGCTCAAATGAGCAAAGGGAAAAGCAAATGAATAATATGTACAAGAATAATAAATTGCATAAATGTAAAGAGCAAAAAGTAAATATTAATAGTTAATGGTTAGTGTTAGTAGTTAGTGTGCCATAAGGCAAATTTAGCGCTATGTTAAGCAATCGTAATTGGACTTATGTAGAAGTCACAACTATCTAAGGCCGGTCAATAATAATGTAGGCAATAACACAAGTTAGAAGTCTTGATTAGTGAACCAAGTTCCAACAACTTGCCATGCCAAAAAGAAGATGAGAAATGATCTTGTATTGGTTTAAGTCCTTTGCATGATTTAAGAAGCAATCTATCCCTAATGCAAAGCCATTCACTTGATCATTTGATCAAGATGAATTAGATTTGAATCAAGGAAGATTAAACCTCCCTAATCAATGCTAACTTATCAACCTTTAACTCATTGATCAAAAAAAGAAAAGAAGAAGAAGAAGAAGAAGATAATGGAAATGTAGAAAATAAAGTGCATTAGATGAAATGGAATGTACCAATCTACCAATGTTGACCAAAGATAGGGAAGATCAAGATCAAACCATAAAAAAAACAGAAGTGAGATGAAGATTGGAAGTCAAGAAATAAACAAAATATTTTTGGCATTTTTAATATTTGAAAAATAAACTTGAATTAAAATATTAAAGAAAGGTCAAACTTCAAATTCACTTCAAATCAACTTTGAAAAGTCCAAGTGAATTATCCCAAGTTCAACAAGGTCAAACAAAGCTTGACAAAAAATTTCAGCATTTTTAAAAGTCAGAAACTATTTTTAATCAATTAAAAATGAAGAAAAATAACCTAATTGAACTAAAATCTCAAATCAATTAATAAATTGATGAGAATATTTTTCATAGATCCATCATCATTCAAAGAGGTTAGAAAAATATTTTTGTATTTTTTGAATATCAAAAACTATTTAAAATGAATTAAAAATAACCAGAAAAGAGAAAATTATTAAAAAATAGCAAATGATAAAATAAAAAATATTAAAAATCATTTTTAGAAACTAGAAATTAAAAGAGAAATAATGCAATTGGTCCCATATTTTTTGGAATTAAAATGAAAGAGTTATGATTTTTTGAAATAAAATGAAATAAAAGAAATAAAATGGATTGAATCACAAAATAGAAAAAACCACGTGCGTTGGATGAAATCTCATTAATTGACCTGGCACATCTAATGGTCCACAGGCGCGCGCTCACCATGAGTCCAAGTCAATGAGAAACACCTTGCATTTAATAAAGTCATAAGATCTAATGGCTATGATATAAACTGGAGATCAGATCCAAGGGCTCACAATTGATCTGGCAATGAGACGATGGCCAGCGCCACCGTCTTCTCCGGTGAGCTCCAGTGAAGACCAAAAAATGCAGAGTTTCAAATGTTAACTAAAATGAACGATCCAGACACCATTCGAAAGGTGAAGTGATGTACATCACTCCTATGCCACTCAATTCCACTCTAGATTCCTATTAAGAGAGAAATCAGAGATGGAAGTTTGGTGGTGTTCAACTCAACTTGCTCGATTCCAACAATTAAACACACAATAATGATGCCTCTATAGAGAGGATTTCAGACAACACAAGATCAAGGCAAATTGAGCAAAGTATGATGAGATTCGAAGCAAATTTTAGTCGAGCAAAACCTTTGGATTGTGAAGGATTGAGTCACTCTCTTTGGTTCCTTTTGCAAACAGAAACTTCAATGGATCAAAGGAAGAAGGTCTAGGAACTTTAGATCTTAAAATTCAACCAAATGCAATTGAATTTCAGATCTGATTTTTGGAGAAAAATGAACTTTGTTCCTTTAGGTATGGCTAGGGATTCACTCTTGCAGCATTTCAGGCGCCTTCAGGTTGGAGAATTGTGAAGGTAAGGCATGGTATTTATAGATGGAGAGAGCTGAATGCATGAGCTAACTCGTGTGCATGGCCAATGGATTTTGAATTGCATGGGCTTGTGTGAGCATGTGGAAGGCCCAATGAAGGCTGAAATAACTTGTTGAGTTCATGTGAAAGGAAAATGAACATGTACATTAAGTGTAATCAACTCATGCATGGCAAATGAGATAGCTTTCACAAAATGCACTTAATTCTTCATGTCTTCGAAAATGGTGCTTCCAAACTCCAAATGCTACCTTATGAGTAATGGTTAGAGAGTTTGTTGCATAAGGAACAAATTCTATGTTGATCAAAATTCCAATTGGGCCTTGGAAATTAGTGAAATTTGAGCTTGAAGTGTAGGGTGCAAAACATGCATATGTGAAGTTTCCAAATTTGGCCAATGTTCAAGCCCTTCTGTCTCAATGATGCAAGCTCCAAATGATAAAATCTTCAACATGAAAGTTGTAGATCTTTTCAAGAAAATGAATTTGGACTTAAATTTTGAATCATTTGGATTTTTAATGAAGAAGTTATGGGCACTTGAAGTTGGACTTTTTCACATTTCAATGCATTTGGCCCAAAGTGACCTATAATGTTTTGCAATATCACATGTATTTATTTTGAGATTTTGCAATTTTTCTAAACATAACATTTGAATTAGACACAATAATCTTTCTAATTCATTAAGTCTCATCCCAAAATCATGAAAAATGAATGAGTTATGTTCTTGGGAAGTTGACCCAAAATTAGGGTTTCAGTCAAAATGACCTATAATGTCTTGGAATGGAAGATGACCTTCCAAGCTTCAAATCAAATTTTAATGAACATGAAAGTTGTTCATATTGTCCTTAAGAACATTTTTTCTCTTGGGGTAACCTCCAATTTACCAACACATAAAAAGTTAGGTCTCAGTGTATTTCAAGATAGCCAGATGATTTGACTGATCAACTTTTCAAGTCCACAACTCATACCTTGATGAATTGATGATTGAGGGCACTCAAATAAGTTTGAATATGCATGAAATGATGAACTATAGAACTTACCTTGATTGTATTTGACCATGGTTTGAGGTTGCTTCAAGAGCAAGGCACAGTTGATGAACAAATGAATTAGGGTTTCCTTGGGAAACAAACCCCAAACCCCTTGACTTGCTTTGATCAAAAATGATGAATTGAGATACTTGGGAGACATATTTGATGGATGAGAGCTTTGGGAACCATTACCATGCTTGCTTCCATCTTCTCTTGACCATATCATTGCACAAAGGATCTCCTAGAAGCTTTTAGACCTTGTGATTGCTCAAGCTACAAACAAGAAATGTTAGTGACATATTTTTGTGCTTTTGGTTAGTGAATAAAAATGAGAAAAGAAATAATATGCAATTCAAGCATGCTTGGTGATCTCAAACCACACACAAGAGGTCTCACCCAAAGGCAAAGGGAATCAAGATGCTCATGATCCTTGAGGCTTTGCAAATGCAATGTTATGATGCCATGAGGGATCTTAGGGCCAAAATTGGGGTCTTACAGTAGTTACTCATTTATCTACTTGTTTGTACTCCAAGAAGTAGCATAGAGCTACATAAACAACAGAAGGGTGAGAATATGCTCAAAATATATGATGGTGCAAAAGTATGCAAGGGTAGCTTAAACAAACATAAACCATTATTCAACACAATTCAATCGCAGACATTGCCAAAGTATTCTCAATTACCAACATCAACATATTAATTCAATACACATGCAGACAATGGATACAATGTACTCAACATCATGACTCAACAATGCACGTGGTATTATTATGGACAACACATGTCCATCTCGCTCCTGAATCCCCACCGTAAGACCATAGCACACCAAAATCGCTATCATCACCAAAGGTAAGGCTTCACCAATTCCCATCTTAAACCAAATACTCTCTCCTGAATACATACCATCAGACCATAGTACACCAAAATCTAGACGAATGTTCGTACACCATGATGCATGATTCAGCATAACATGTAATATCACCAAATGTTCACCATATAATCACCATAACAATCAACAATGTCATTCTCCATACAAAACAAGTGAATTAATTCAACAACAACATAATAAACAACATTGATAAACCTCCAAACAATGGCCAAATAGTAGCATAATCACATCAACATATCAAAATTGGAACGACAAGTCAATTCCAAATAACTGAGCAAATGACGACCATTCTGGCAGTGTGACAGGTTACCTATCACCAAGGTGACACCTGTCACCTCACACGTCATCCATATGAAGACTTTCCTAACCATCTAGGCTTGGGGACCATGACGACCTACCTGTCAGGCAGCTGACGCCCATCAACGCCTCAAAAACCATGACGACCAGGGCATCATTAGGGTGACACCCTTCACTCTAAACTAGAAGGCAGAAATTGCATTTTTTTCCATTGGAGTTAAAATCAAAACTCATATTTTATCTTACCTGACCCTAAATTGCATAACAACATCTAAGGAAATAATATTTAGCATCAATACATCATTTATCCGTCAATTATCATGTAATTTCATCAATTAATCATGGATTTACATATTTTTTCCATCAAAACCACAACACACATATGAACATGATTTCCTACCAATTCCATCAACAAAAACACATAAATCACATGGAAAACAGTGCACAAAAATCACATAACACAACACATAATCATACAATTACATCATTCATCAAATTCTCATCATTCGTTCATCAAAAAGGGAAAAAAGTTGTGAAAAACCTAATGGGATTAATGATTTCCCTCTACCCAATCATGCAATATACTCCATATTAGGAGTAATCCGCCTTTACCTTAGATTTTCCATCAAAGTGCACCCTCAAGCTCTAGCAATGGAGTTTCTCTTAGCGCTAACACCATCCTCCTCCAAAATTTTGTTTTCACCTATTCCTTTTTCTCCAAACTCTACTACAACTTATTTATTATTAACCTAATTGTTAATCATTTAAATTGCATGAAAACTCAACTTATGTTATCCTTTTCACCACTTCCCCCACATTATCTAGTTTTAAATTATTCCACCCAAAAGTCTCATTTTCTATTTTATTCTAATAAATTAAATGAAATAAATATGACTTTAATTATTTACTTATTTTACATCTTCTAGTCTTCTGTTACCCCACAAACATTTTCACCATACCCCGCCAAGGCCCCACATAAACATACACATCACCACACATACTTAATTAGGCACACCAAATATTAATTAATTAAATAAAATACAAAATAATATGATTAAATAATTTAATCAAATTCTGGGGTGTTACAAATCTTCCCCACTTATAGAATTTTTGCCCAAAAATATCACGTCAAGAAAACATAATCGGATATGACTATCTCATCTGACCCTCCAACTCCCAAGCCATGTTTCCACCACTTTGTCCTCCCCAAACTACCTTCACCAAGGAAATCTCCTTACTACACAATTGATTCACTTCCGATCCTTTATCTGTATGGGCAATGCCTCAACAATCAGATTTTTTCTCACTTGTATATCATCCACTTGGATCACGTGAGACGAATCTGAAATGTCTCTCCTCAACTAAGACACATGAAACATGTAACACCCCCCAAACTACTACTACTCAAATACAATATATAATTGCATAATCAGAGTAAATTAAAGCATACATACACGAGAACATCACATTTACTTCTTCTAGACACAACACATGCCATGGTCACATACAAGTAACACAGATTATAAATCAAAACCAAAATAACCAACATGCAAACTCACAACGCAATAACATCTCTCTTCATAAATGATAAATAGTGATGATTCCCATAAATCATCTACCACAAAATATCATTTTGGGCTTTAAGGCCACTCAACATCAAAACCAACATATCCAAATAACAAGATAAAAGAGAGCACAACAATATCTCTCAACATCAAAACAAATACAAATAATCTCATACCCAAGTGTTACATGACCAGAGCACTATAGACTACCGAGTCAAAACACAATAAGAACTAGCCTCCGAATCTAATCCTTGTGCGAAGCACCACTATCTCCGGTACCTGAGCGATGTCGCGATAGAACATCATTCCAATAGAAGGGTGAGAATTCAAATCATTATAGAAAAACATAATAATATGAAATGTATAACAAACATACATATATTATTCAAATTTGTCACGCTTCATACAAGCATGCATCATATCATCTTATTAAAGAATCACATGTTTACCATCATACGACATGGCTCAATAATCCACAAGTATTCATTTATAAATACTAAACAATGTACAAAAGTCATATTTCATAACATATCAATTTCATGTATATATTATCTTCCATCATCATTTACAAATCATCATCAAATATGTATACAACTTTCACATGATTCCATAATGTATACAAGTCACCATTTCATCACATATATCACAAATATGCACACATATCACATCAACAATACATTAATAATTCATATCAAATGGATCACCTAAAATCCACGTATATGCATATCTACCAAAATCATATCCACACAATCATATCACATAATCACACAAACAATAATTCACACCGACACGTGCGACTCAATGTGTGACTCAATGCGATATGCATGTGGATCCCATCCGTTATCATTTCCGGCTTGCTGAGCATCTCTCAAATAGACTAGATAACAACCTCTAAAGCTCGATTCGGTCTTAAGCTATCAAACCCCATTCGGCGTTAGGTTTGGGACAAGCAAATAATTTATGCGAGATTACCCAACATTGCCTCTTTCATAGACTCAAGGTAGTGTAAGTGTGCAACAACAACAAGACTCATGCAATTAAGACGATCACAACCCCTTAATCATACATAAGCATACCATATCCAACATTTGCACAACATACACGTAACATGACTTCAATCCCAAATAATACATCAAATAGCAGTCATCATCTCATTAAAACACATTAACATAAAGCAAACAAGCCAATTCATGTTATTCATCAAATTCATCAATTCACATCATCACATACATAATTTCAAGTATTATGTTTCTTCATGAAATCCATCTAAAACCATCCAATACATGCCAAACAATAGAAAACATGTCATTCACATTCACCACACATACAACATACATCCATATTAGGATTCTTTTGATAAAATATTAATCTACTGTTGTCAAAATGAATATCACATTATAGATAATATTCTTAGCTTCGTAACGATCCAAACGGCACCTCAAATGGAGTTATGGTTCACAAGTTATTAAATTTACAAGTTTTTCAAAATTTTGTCAAAACCAGAAAATTTGATGTTGCGAAAATGCTGTCAAAAACCAGAAAATTTGTTGTTGCAAAAATACTGTCAAAAACCAGAAAAGTTTTCTGTTGCGAAAATGATGTTGTCCAGCACGAATTTTCATTATAAAACCACATTAATCCATCATTTTTCAGGAAATAAATAGGTATATAACCTCTCTCTCTCTCTCTCTCTCTCTCTCTCATATATATATATATCATAAGCAACTATTAGGATCATATAAATAAAATTCTAAGCTCCACTAATTTTCACCAAAATCCCAAATCAAACATTTTCAAGTGAAACTCAAACATGCAATTATACATCAAATCATGTTCTATACACATACCCATTCATGGAACTCAATATAAAAACATCATAGCATAACATAAACATCAATTTCATGGATTAAAAAAACACATGTTAGGGTTTCTCAAAAATCAAAATCCCCAAATCCTAAGTTCATGATATCTAACCCATATACATTATATACATTATGTTTACCCATAACCACTTGAAATCCCACCCTTACCTTAGTATAAATGAAATCTCTAGGTCTTTCTTCTTCTAGTTTTCTCTTCTCCTCTTTCTCTTCTCTTCTCTTTTATCCTCTCTTCTTCTCTTGTTTTATAAAACTAACTCTAATCTCTAAAACGCTTACTATCTTTTTAACTCATAATGGGCTTAATCCACTTATCCACTCTTTCTAATTAATTAGGCCCATTACTAGACAATTGCTATTTCTACTCATAAAATTCAATTATTCAAATAACACATATATTCAAATAATTCAAATAATCACCAGGACACATATTTAATTAATTATCAGACCAAATAATGATTAATTAAAATAAACACCTAATAAATAAATACAGAAATTAAATCGGGGTGTTACAACTCTCCCCCACTTGAAATATTTTCATCCTCGAAAATTACCTCAAGCAAACAACTCGGGATATGAATCCCTCATCTGACTCTCAAGCTCCCACATCACATTTCCACCAGCCGGTTCTCCCCAAACGACTTTCACAAAGCGATTTCTTTCTTCATACCAGGCCACCAAAACAATTTCCTCAAACCTTGATACATCTTAGTAGCACCAGGATGAATACTCAAACCACTATGATGTCCTTCATCAAGAATCCTCTTTCTCAAATCTGAAACATCGAGAGTACAAACTCTATCATGACACCTCATGATACCATTCTCATCAATCCGAAAATCACCACCTTTACCTTGATTGATCAACGTCAATCGATCTATCAAAACCAAATCAGATTTCTGACCTTCTCGAATCTCATCCAAAATTCCACTAGTAAGCTTCAACATACCAAGCTTCACTCCAAAAGAAGTCTCTTCACAAACCAAACTCATATCTCGAAATTGTTCAAGCAAATCCAATTCTCGCACCATCAACATCGACATATGCAAAGATTTCCTACTCAAAGCGTCGGCTACAACATTCGCTTTGCCAGGATGGTAATTTAAACCAAAATCATAATCCTTCAAGAATTCCAACCATCTCCTTTGCGTCATATTCAACATTTTCTGATCGAACAAATACTTCAAACTCTTGTGATCACTAAACACATCGAATCTCGACCCAAACAAATAATGTCTCCAAATCTTCAAAACAAACACAACAGCAGCTAATTCCAAATCATGAGTCGGATAATTCCTCTCATACACTTTGAGTTGCCTTGAAGCATGAGCTACAACTTGTTGATTCTTCATTAACACACCTCCTAAACCCATCAAAGAAGAATCACAATACATAACAAATGGTTCTTATGGATTCGGTTAAAATCAAAACAAAAGCAGTAATCAATCTCCTCTTCAGCTCTTGAAAACTAGCTTCACACTATGCAGTCCAAATAAAAGCTTGACATTTCCTAGTCAATTGCGTTAACGGAAAAGATAACTTAGAAAAGCCTTCAATAAACTTTCGATAATAACTTGCCAAACCAAGAAAACTACGAATCTCAGACACAGATTTCGGCGCTTCCCCTTGAGATATAGCCTCAATTTTAGAAGGATCAACCGAAATAGCACCACTAGAGATCACATGGCCAAGCAAACTCACTTCCTTCAACCAAAACTCACACTTCGAAAGTTTAGCAAATAATTGCTTCTCTTTCAATACAGATAACATAATCCTCAAATGCTCAGCATGATCCTCTTCACTCTTTGAATAGATCAAAATATCATCGATAAATACAACAACAAAGTTATCGAGATATTTATGAAAAATCCGATTCATGTACTCCATAAATACACCAGGTGCATTCATCACACCGAAAGGCATCACCAAATACTCATAGTGTCCATACCTTGTTCTAAAAGCAGTCTTCTGAATATCTTCAGCTTTCACACGGATCTGATGATACCCATACCTCAAATTAATCTTGCTAAACACACAAGCACCAAGCAACTGATCCATAAAATCATTAATCCTCGAAAGCGGATACTTATTCTTAATAATAACCTTATTCAGTTGTCTGTAATCCACACACAACCTCATAGTACCTTCTTTCTTCTTAACTAACAAGACATGTGCACCCCACGGTGACACACTCAGACGAATAAACCTCTTATCAAGCAAATCCTCTAGTTGACTCTTCAACTCTTTCAACTCAGATGGTGACATCTGATACGGAGCCATCGAACCTGACTAGTACCAGGAATCAAATCAATCGTGAACTCAACTTCATGTTCAGGAGGGAAATCACTAACCTCAACAGGAAACACTTCAGGAAAATCACGAACAACTGGAAATTCACCCATTGTTCCATTTTCACTAAGCTTCAAACTTGCCACCAACATAAACACTTCAGCACCATCTCGCACAGATTCATTCACTTGTTGAGTAGACAAGAATAAATCACCTTCCTTCTCTGACTTAAGAAAAAGAATAGCTTTCGCAAAACAATTAATATAGACATGGTTGACCCTTAACCAGTCCATTCCCAAAATAACATCAAGTTGACTCAATGGAAGACACACTTGTCGCATCCGCGAAAAACAACCGGCGGGCTAAAACAAAAACAACACAGAGCCGCCACCGTGCGTTATTTATCCCAAAAGAGGGAAAGGAAACGCTCGAAGTAAACCTGGGAAAAGCAATGGTCTCGTGACCAAAGAGAATGGGATCGGGAGTCGGCTACGCAAGGGGAAGGTATTAGCACCCCTCACGTCCGTCGTACTCGACGGGATCCACGCTCAAAAAATAGAAAAAAGGTTGCTAAAACAAACATCACACACACACACTGAAGACAACACAGATGGGGAAAGAGAGGAGAGGGCTCGCTAGGATATCGCATCCTATGCCTACGTATCTCGTCTGGAACGAGAATCAGAGCTGCCGTAGTTCGGATAAATGCATGCTCATACAAGTCCAAACAAGGCACAATATCAGGTATCAAGTCCAAGCAAGCATAAAACAGTGTAGGAACATGATAAATGCACCAAACCAAAACCATGATACACTTCAATATGTATATAATCACTCCACAAAATTTCAGGTCCATCCAATACATATCCAGAATTTCACAAAACATTTAAAAACATGACTCACAAAAACTCCACATTTGGTCAAACAGAAAGGAAATTCTCAATCAAATTGGAAACACATCCAAAAAATCCAGAAAACTTCACATGTGAACCTAACATCCCTAAGAATCATCATGCAAAATTTCAACTCATTTCAAGTTCATATGGCATGGTAACAAAATTCATGAAGTCAGACAAGAAATGGTGTGACACAAATTGTCACACCTCTAATGATCATGTCATATCTCTCAATCCAGGAACTCAAAAATCACAAACTATATACCAAAATTTCCAGGAATGAGTCCAGAATATGCATACAAAATTTCAAGAATTTCCAATTAATCATCATCATTTCATGATCAAAATACCAAGCAAGGTGCAAGTAAACACATGTTCATGCAAACCCTAAGCATTTTTAAAATCCAACCGTGCATAAATCTTGAAAAAAATGTCCATAAAAAGGTACACAACATGATGAACAATTCAAAAAAAGAATCATGCAATTTGGAGTTGTATTTCATGAGTTATGATTTTTTCAATTGGAAGAAAAAATAAAAAAAATGTATGGAATGGCATGTGAAATCATGAAGCATAATGAAAATAAATTGGCAAGGCAAAATGGAAATGCTGTACAGCGGGATCGAATGGTGTTCCTTTTTGAAAAGCCAGCGCGCGCACAAACACTCTAGCCATGAAAAGTAGCACGCGATTTGGATCTAGCTCAAGTATTTGGACAATTTTTGAATGTTCTTCATCATGTTCATACATTCATATGCTCAAGAACAAATCTCCACCAAATTGGACAAACCATATATCAATGGAAAGGTCTCACAACGTACATCATGAATCCATAATTATTTTGTCCTAATTCTTCCTAAATTAAGAGAATCGAAGCCAAACATAATCATGCATGAAAGTTCAAATCAACATAACTCTCTCATTTCTCAACCAAATTTAGTTAAACGAATTGCAGAATTCTCTACTAAGAAAGATCTATCCAAATCATCAATCAATTTCAAGAATTATTGGATTCGAAAAATCACCTTGATTTGAGCACAGTGATGAATTCGCGTGTATTAGGCTTTGAAATGTGAAAACAGAACTTCTATGATGCTTGTAGAAGTGAATGGAACAAAGATTGGATGTTGATTGTACACGAACTTGATGAAATCTCAAATTGCCATGGATGCACCTCACTTGAACAGTTCCAAAATCAGCTTCAATTCCACTGGTTCTTGCTCCAATTAGCTTCCTCAGCACCGAACATTGCAAACACTTTCCCTTTGGCTTGCTCCTTCTTCGGCTTGTTGCACTTGGTACTAATATGCCCTTGCTCACCACAGTTGTAGCAGGTCACATTCGAACCAACTCTGCAATCAAAAGATTTGTGACCTTGCTTGCCACACTTGAAACAAGTCACATCGCCCTTAGGACACTCGGGAGCACGATGTCCCTCAACACCACATCTGAAGCACTTGACAAGAGTGTGAGATCCTCCCGCACCCGGCTTCTTGCCATCACCAGCTTTCTTCTTACCATCATACGACTTCCCTCAGAATTTCCCTTTTCCTTTCTTATCATGCAAGGACTTGTAATGAGCAACACTCTCACGGCTATCCTCATCATAGATCCTACTCTTGTTAACCAACTCAGAAAATCTTGTAATCTGTTGGTAACCCATTGCCTTCTTGATATCAGGTCTCAAGCCATTCATAAACTTAAGACACTTGGATCTCTCAGCATTAGCAGTATTGTAACGGGGACAAAATTTGATCAACTCCTCAAACTTTGCAGCATACTCATCTACGGTACCATTACCTTGCTTCAACTCAAGGAATTCAATTTCCTTCTTTCCACAAACATCTTCTGGAAAATACTTCTCCAGAAAAGCATCACGGGAAAGTGCCCAAGTCACTTCAATACCACCCTCGTCAAATCTCTTAACAATGTTGCGCCACCAATCCTCAGCTTCTTTCTCAAGCATATGAGTGTCAAACTGTACCTTCTGCGCATCTGAACAGTTCATAACTCGAAAGATTTTCTCAAACGCCTTCAACCACTCTTGAGGTTTGTCAAGTTCATGAGCTTCTTCAAAAGTTGGCGGACTGTTCCTCTGGAACTTCCGCAAAGCACGAAACTCATCAGCATCACGCTCCCGATCACCAGCATTCATTTGCGGAATGGCACCAGCCAACAGGGCCAATGTCGCCGCAAGCGCATCATCATTCCTTCCAGCAACCATCTTCCTGCTACACAAACCAAACAACCACAACAACAAGGATTGTTAAACAAACTGTATCGATTGTGTCATACACACAAATCAGATACAGCAGAATCAAACAAATTCATAACCTGGCTGAATGATCGAATGTGCTCTGATACCACTAATGTAACACCCTCCAAACTATTACTACTCAAATACAGCATACAATTACATAATCAGAGTAAATTAAAGCATGCATACACAAGTGCATCGCATTTACTTCTGCCAGAAACATCACATGCCATGGTCACATACAAGTAACACGGATTATAAATCAAAACCAAATAACTAACATGCAAACTCACACAGCGGAATAACATCTCTCTTCATAAATGGTAAATAGTGATGATTCCCATAAATCATCTACCATAAAATATCATTTTGGGCTCTAAGGCCACTCAACATCAAAACCAACATATTCAAATAACAAGATAAAAGAGAGCACAACAATATCTCTCAACATCAAAACAAATACAAATAATCCCATACCCAAGTGTTACATGACCAGAGCACTATATACTACCTAGTCAAAACACAACAAGAACTAACCTCTGAATCTAATCCTTGTGCGAAGCACCACTATCTATGGTACCTGAGTGATGTCGCGATAGAACATCATTCCAACAGAAGGGTGAGAGTTTAAATCATTATAGAAAAATATAATAATATGAAATGTATAACAAACATACATATATTATTAGAATTTGTCACGCTTCATACAAACATGCATCATATCATCTTATTAAAGAACCACATGTTTACCATCATATGACATGGCTTAACAATCCACAAGTATTCATTTATAAATACTAAAGGATGTACAAAGGTTATATTTCACAACATATCGATTTCATGTGCATATTATCATCCATCATCATTTACAAATCATCATCAAATATGTATACAACTTTCACATGATTCCATAATGTATACAAGTCACCATTTTATCACATATATCACAAATATGCACACATATCACATCAACAATTCATATCAAATGGATCACCTAAAATCCATGTATATGCATATCTACCAAATTCATATCCACACAATCATATCCCATAATCACACAAACAACAATTCACACCAACACGTGCGACTCAATGCGATATGCATATGGATCCCATCCGTTATCATTTTCGACTTGCCGGGCGTCTCTCAAATAGACTAGATAACCACCTCTAAAGCTCAATTCAGCCTTAAGCCTTCAAACCCCATTCGGTGTTAGGTTTGGGACAAGCAAATAATCTACGCAAGATTACCCAACATTGCCTCTTTCATAGACTCATGCTAGTGTAAGTGTGCAACAACAACAAGACTCGTACAATTAAGACGATCGCAACCCCTTAATCATACATAAGCATACCACATCCAACATTTACACAACATACACCTAACATGACTTCAATCCCAAACAATACATCAAATAACATTCATCATCTCATCAGAACACATTAACATAAAGCAAACAAGTCAATTCATGTTATTAATCAAATTCACCAATTCACATCATCACATACATAATTTCAAGTATTATGTTTCTTCACAAAATCCATCTAAAACCATCCAATACATGCCGCCAAACAATAGAAAACATGTCATTCACATTCACCACACATACAACATACATCCATATTAGGATTCTTTTGATAAAATATTAATCTACTGTTATCAAAATGAATATCATTTTATAGATAATATTTTTAGCTTCATAACGGTCCAAACGACACCTCAAACGGAGTTATGGTTCAAAAGTTATTGAATTTCTAAGATTTTCAAAATGCTGTCAAAACCAGAAAATTTGTTGTTGCGAAAATGCTGTCAAAAACCAGAAAATTTACTGTTGCGAAAATGCTGTCAAAAAAAAATGATGTTGCAAAAATGTTGCTGTCCAGCATGAATTTTCATTATAAAACCACATTAATCCATCATTTTTCATGAAATAAATAGTTATACAACCTATATATATATATATATATATATATATATATATATATATATATATATAGCAACTATTAGGATCATAGAAACGAGATTCTAAGCTCCACTAATTTTCACCAAAATCCCAAATTAACCTTTTTCAAGTGAAACTCAAACATGCAATTATACACCAAATCATGTTCTATACACATACCTGTTCATGGAATTCAATATAGAAACATCATAGCATAACATAAACATGAATTTCATGGATTAAAACATAAACACATGTTAGGGTTTCTCAAAATCCCTAAATCCTAAGTTCATAATATCTAACCCACATACACTAAATACATTATGTTTACCCATGATCACTTGAAATCCCACCCTTACCTTAGTATAGATGAAATCTCTAGGTCTTTCATCTTCTAGTTTCCTCTTCTCCTTTTTCTTTTCTCTTCTCTTCTTTTCTCTCTTCTTCTCTTGTTTTACAAAACTAACTCTAATCTCTAAAATCCTTACTATCTTTTTAACTCATAATGAGTTTAACTCACTTATCCACCCATTCTAATTAATTAGGCCCATTACTAGACAATTGCTATTTCTACTCATAAAACTCAATTATTCGAATAACACATATTTTCAAATAATTCAAATAATCACCATAACACATATTTAATTAATTATCACACTAAATAATGATTAATTAAAATAAACACCTAATAAATAAATACGAAAATTAAATTGGGGTGTTACAAAACACATCATGAAGATTAGCAAGCGGCGGTGGTAAGGAAATCTGATAGGCCACCTCTCCTATCTTATGCAAGATTTGATAAGGACCAACAAAACATGACATGAACTTTCGAGATTTCAAAGTTTGACCAACACCAGTTACTAGCATAACTCGCAAAAAAACATGATCTCCCTCTTAGAACTCAAGTTCTTTCCTCCTCTCATCATGGTAACTCTTCTAACGACTATACAAAGCTCTCGTCTTCTCTTGGATCATCTTGATCTTCTCAGAAACTTTCTACATGATCTCAGATCCAAGAACAACACTTTCAACTTATTCATACTAACACAAATGTGTCCTACACCTCCTACCTTACAACTGCTCAAATTATGTCATTCTAATATTTGAATGGAAATTATTGTTGTAGGTGAAATCAATCAGCGGTAAGTAGTTATCCTAAGCACCTCCTTGTTTCAGCACACAAACCCTCAACAAATCCTCCAAGGATTTGATGGTTCTCTCCGTTTGACCATCTGTCTATGGTTGATAAGCAAAATTCAACTTAAGATTAGTAGCCAACGCTTTCTATAAACTCAGTCAAAACCTCGACGTGAACCTCTGATCTCTATCTGACACAATGCTCGACGGAATACCATGCAGGCTAATAATCTTCTCGATATGCAACTCAGTAAACTCCTGCAAAGGATAAATGATCTTAATCTGAATAAAATGAGCCAATTTAGTCAGTCTATCAACAATAACCCAAATAGAATCAACATCCTTTCGCCGTCTTCAAAAAACTTGTCACAAAATCCATGGAAAAACTATCCCATTTCCACTCAAGGATACTCAATGGTTGCATTACACCCAACAGTTTCTGATGTTAAATCTTCGACTTTTGACAAGTTAAACAAGCATAAACAAACTCAGATACTTCCTTATGCATTCCTAGCCACCAAAATAATTTCTTCAGGTCTTGATACATTTTAGTGGCACCGGGATGAATACTCAGACCACTTATATGACTTTCCTCACAAATATGCTTCTTAATTTCTAGTACATCCGGTACAAAAGTTCTATCTCTGAATCTCATCACTCAATTCTCACCAATTCTGAAATCACCTCCTTTACCTTGATTGATTAACACAAGCCGGTTAACCAATCCCAAATCAATTTTTTGACCTTTTATGATCTCTTCAAGAATGCCATTAGTCGGCTTCAACATACCTAACTTCATACTGTTAGGAGTTTCTTCACATACCAAACTCATATCCCTGAATTGCTCAATCAATTCCAACTCTCGAACCATCATCATTGACATATGCAATGACTTCTTACTCAATGCATCAACCATAATATTGGCTTTTCTCGGATGGTAACTTAAGCCAAAATCGTAATCCTTCAGAAATTCGAGTCATCTCCTTTGTCTCATATTCAATTCCTTCTGATCGAACAAATACTTCAAACTCTTGTGATCACTGAACACCTCAAATCTGGAGCCAAACAGATAATGCCTCCAAATCTTTAACACAAATAGCATTGCTGCAAACTCTAGATCATGCATAGGATAATTCCTTTCATGAACCCTCGACTCTCTAGAAGCATGAGCCATAATCTGACCATTTTGCATCAATACACCACCTAGACATATCTTCGAAGAATCATGGTACATAACAAATGACTCACTTGGATTCGACAAAATCAAAATTGGAGCAAACGTCAACTTCCTTTGGAGCTCTTGAAAAATCTATTTGTAATGCACATCCTAAACATAGGCTTTATCCTTTCGAGTCAACTGAGTCAAATGCAATGTTAACTTCGAAAAGCCTTCAATAAACTTGCTGTAATAACCATCCAACCCTAAAAAACTTATAATCTCTGTAACACACTTTAGAGTCTCCCATTGCAACACATCATATATCTTCGACGAATCAACAACAATACCACCACTAGAAGTCACGTGACCAAGGAAACTCACTTCAGCAACCAAAACTCACACTTAGACAACTTCACGTACAACTTCTTCTCTTTCAAGATCTGTAACGCAACTCTCAAATGCTATACTTGCTCTTCATCAAATTTTGAATATATCAAGGTGTCGTCAATGAACACTGCCACAAACTGATCTAAATATGGATAGAATAATCTATTCATATACTTCATGAACACTCCATGTGCATTATACACTCCAAACGACATCATTGAATACTCGTAGTGACCATACCTCATTCTGAATGCAGTTTCCGGAATATCTTCCAACTTCATCTGAATCTGATGATAACTTGACCGTAAATCAATCTTTCTAAATACACACGCGCCAACCAACTTATCCATCAAATCATCAATCCTCGGAAGTGGATACTTGTTCTTGATCGTAACCTTGTTCAATTATCATAATCACCACACAACCTCATTCTACCATCTTTCTTCTTCACCAATAACACCGACGTTCCCCATGGTGAAATACCCGGTCGAACAAACTTTTTCTTAAGAAACTCTTCTAATTGCTTCTTCAGTTCATTCAACTCTGAAGCGTACATTCTATAAGGAGGCACATACACATGACTAGTACTAGGTACTATGTCTATAGCGAACTCAACCTCGCACTCCGGTGGTAAATCACTGGTATCATCTGAGAACACTTTTAGAAATTCGCACACCGCATGTAATTCACCAATCAAAGCCTTTCTTTCGACCTTCATAGAACCTAATACATAAACACCTCAGTTTCATCTTTCATAAACTCGCCCACTTGCTTAGCAGATACAAACAACTCATCACTTGTATCAAACTCTTGAAATGACACTGTCTTGTCGAAACAATTGATATGAACATGGTTGAACTCCAACCAGCTCATTCCAAGGATTACATCGAGTTTATTGAACGACAGGAATACTAAGTCCATCCTAAAACTCTTACCACAAATATCCAACAGACAATTCAAACAAACGCACGAAGTAATTACCGGACCTAGAGTTGGGGTATCAACAATCATACTCCCAACCATAGAAGATAATTTAAAACCCAACCTCTCAGCATAATCAAGCGAAACAAATGAATGTGTTACAAAAAATATTCATTCAATATATATGCAGACAATGGATGCAATGTACTTAACACCATGACTCAACAATGCATGTTCTACCACTATGGACAATACATGTCTATCTTATCGCATTGCAAAAAATACAGAGTCACCGTCGAAATTTATTTATTCCAAAGGAAATGGGAAATATTGTAAAACCCTCAAAATAAAAGAAGATGGTTGTCGCAACAAAATTCGAGTTTGGGAGTCGATTATGCAAGAGCGAGGTATTAGCACCCCCTACACGTGTTGTACTCAACATGAACCATTTTGATTTTTTACGCGATTGAGTGTTATTATCTAAAGGTTACTTGCTATTGGTGTTAATTAAAAGGAAAAAATAAGTTTTTAATTAATGCTCGCTAAGATTTCGAAATCCTATGTGTATGTATTTCCATAGTGCAATGAGAAAATCAGAGCTCCGTATTTCGTGGGTAGAAAATAAGTGTTTGTTGGTTATTTTATTGAACGATGTTAACGTTCGAGTTCTAGCAGTTAAGTGTTTCTTGTATACTTACGCGTGGGAGGTTTAAGCGTTGTTTGTGTTGCAGTAGAACGAAAATAATATGTCTTTTATGAAAAGCTTTTGAATTCCCTAAGGCAGAAAAATCGAATTTGGTTGGTTGTGATTGATTTTAAGTGAGAGACAAGTATCAGACCACAAGCTAAGTATGATCGGTAATCCAAGTACTCGGGAGCTGAAATGGCAATTGCATCATGATCTCTCTTTTTCATCCCAATTTTTGTTTGTTTTTGAAATTTGTGAGACGAGTTTAATTGTTGGCACTTAGAGGGAGACAAGCATCTAACCACAAGCTAAGTACGTCCGACAATCAGAATACTCGGGAGCTGAAAGGACATGTGCATCCTGACCTCTCTTTTTCATCCCATGATCACCGAATTAAACTCATTTATTTTTAAGTGTTTTGAATGGAAGATAAGTATTAGGCCACACGTTAAGCACGACCGACAACCCAAATACTTGAGAAATGGTGTGGACAAGTACGTACACCCCATCCTTTTTCATCCTGTTTATTTTTTTTTTATAAATATTTTTGAAAGTGACTTGACGTTGGACCAAATTGGTTTTTGTTCTTTTGAGAAAGGTTCTTTTTAGGTCGCCTTTGATAATTTCTAAGTTAATAGACAAATATTGAAAATGATAAAATTATTACACGTTCATGGGAGTGGGGTACATTGCTCGAATGAGGGATAATTATACACCATACAAAATTAAATCATAAGCACATATGAATCATTCAAGAAGCAAAAATAAACATTCAAGAAACAATCCACAATCATTATTCATGAACTTAAGAATGTAATAATCATTATTCATGAACTTAAGAATGTACTACCTCCGTTTTTTATTATATGTCACTTTGGAAAAATATTTTGTACCACAATATAAGTCGTTTTATAATACCAATAAATCATTAATGTTATTTTTCCTATTATACCCTTAAATATTTATTATTTTCTCTCCTTTCAATTATGTCAATTTGTCTTTCCAATATCATTAATGAAGGATAATTTTGTAAAATCTCTCATAATTTATCTTTTTTATACCATAATTATTACATTTCTTAATACGTGTGAAAAGTCAAAAACGACTTATAATAAAAAACGGAGGGAGTAATTGAGAGTAAAAGCATGAATAAAAGAATGTAACCAAAATTAAAGTCATGAACCAAAATCTAATCCTAATTAATCAAAAGAGCTAATATCTTATTTTTATTATAAAAATCTATATTAACTCTAATGTGAATTAAGTAAAAGATGAATTAAACCTAATTTTTTAGGGGCATGCATAAAATCATTTTAATTTAGGTACAAATCTAAAATTGACATGTGGTATATATTATATAAAATAAACCTAATATAATAGTAATTAGAAAAAGGCTGGAAGAACAGTAAACCTAATATTTGGATCTATTTTCCCATATCTCTTATTTTTTTACTATGAATTTAATATCTCTTATTCCTAAAATATATATATATATTTTTTTTTTATCATAAAATAATTAAGAATATTTTCATATTATCATATAATTTTAATACTATTTAATTCATACATTACTTATGTATTTATTCTAGATCGCGATATTATAATTTGTAATATTATTAATTTTTATATTATACTATATTATCTTTTGTAATCTTTAACTTTTAATGCAATTCACGTGTCTTAACTTATGTCATGTTCTATTAATACTTATATTGAAGTTCATTTAATTCATTTATATTGCATGATTATTTTGTATTAAAAACGGATTGCATGATTATTGATTTATTTATATGTTATATGAAATCACGTATATGAAAATATTTGAATTTGTATTTAAATAATAAAAATCACATATTTTTTTTGTATTTGATCAAGCATTTAATAAATTGTAGCCAAAAATTTGTTATTATTGTAGTTACAGTGATTGCAGTCAAATTTTTTAAAAAAATCAATCACTATTCTTTTGAATATCATTCATTCTTCGCAAGGTATGTGTATAAGTACGTGTCAAATACAAATTAAATATATATATATATATATATATATATATATATATATATATAATATAATATATATATATATATATATATATATATCATTTCAAATCATTATGTTTTGAATATCATTCATTTAAAATGATTTAATTTCTCTATTCTTTCACAAATATAGTTTAATTTCCATTTAAAATATACTCATTTTTCTTAATTAGAAATTATTGCATATTTAACACTTTTATGATAATTAAAAGCATGTATATTGATTATTAAATAATTTTCTTATTTGCTATATATAAATATTAATTACAAATAGGCAATAAAATTTTCTTTTTATAGTTTCTAATAAAATTAAGATTTATAATTATTAGTTATACAATTTAATACATAATACATATAAAATTAAAAAATATTTATGTATTAATAAATAAAATGAAATTAATAATTATTCAAATAAATATGGATGAGTAGTAGATTTTTCCTTTGATTCAATCTTTTCTATTCATTATACTGTGAGTTTGCATCAATCAAATAAAAATAATAATTTAATTTCAACGATCTTCTTTTCAAATTATTAATCATCTCCAAAATATAACGAATTTCTTTTTAACAAAATCAATACTTTTTCCATCTTCTTATTACAAACCCAAAATTCATTCAACCCTCAACCATGAAAACTCATAAAACTCATCTTCAAAATCCAACAAATTTCTTTTTTATAAAACCAAAAATTTTCACATCTTCTAATTACAAATCCAAAATAAATGAAGAAAAATAGTGAAAAGAAATCCAAATGGATTATTCTTTTATGAAGGAAAAGACTTTTATTCATTTCGGAGAGCAATTACTTTTTTTATATTATATTATAGATTACTTTTCTTATATTATAGATTGCTATTCATTAATCATTAAATAAGATAATCATCCACTATTGCTACTAATTACTCATGAGTCATTAAAAAGAAGCTTGTACCATATTAAAAAGCTATTGAAAAATGAGAATCCAAAATGACAATAGGAATAGGAGATTGTCCTTTGAATTTAGAAGGGGGCAAATGTGATTTCTAGTAATTTAATATAAATCTTTTAAAATTGAATTACAATATCTTTATTGGGCCAATATTTGACCAGTGATGTCAAATAGTCATTCTTAAATATCATTGACTAGAGTAAAATATCATTCACATGACTAGTTTGTGCCCTCCAACATTTCATAGTTTCACAGATAAAATCGGAGGAAAATGCGCTTCCCTTTCAATTCTAGTTTTGGATTTTACGGTTAATGTTGAGAATCGCCGACGAATAGAAACTCGAAAAACCTAAAAGTAAGCTCATTTTGTCATGCTTCCAATAATTTCCAAACTTGATTATTAGTTTTGATGATGAATGAATAGAGAAGATGATGAATGAAGGTAGAATGTTGATGAATATGCTTGAATCTCGATAATTTTAGGAGGATAGTTGTTGATAATAATGCGTGAATCATTGAAACTTGATTGATGATTTGTTGAAATTGGATTGTGGTTAAATTCCACCAAATTTAGAACTTTGATGTGAAGTTCTAGATAGTGAGAAATTAAACTTTGGTGATGGTGAAGGATTTTGGCATAATAACTTTACTATAAATTTGTCATTTTAGAATGATGAAAAATAGTAGGTTTTTATAGTTTTTGTGGTTAAATGAGGACACTTGGATTGTGATCCAAGTAAGAGATTTATCAATGGTTGTAAATAAATTTAAGCTTTAGTTACAAATCACAAATTTCAATCATTTGATTGATTGTTATGAGTGGTTAGGATTGAATGGGAATTTGATTGAAAATGGAATTGAAATTTGTGTTAGTCTGGTAGAATTTGTGTTAGTTTGGTAGTTATGGTAGTTAAGGATTATCTATGTAATTAAATGATTATGGATGCAGAGGTAGTTAGAGACAAATGATGCTTGATTTTTGCGAAAGTACCAAGTTGGAATGTAAGGCAAAAGGTCATTAGTGATTATGCATGAAACTTGGAATTTTTTAATGCTTTTGCCTTTGATATTTTTACCACAATTGCCTTGAATTTTTGGTGAATTATCCCATGAATTTAAGTGCTTTTGAGAAGTGATTTTCTGTTTAAAAATTGCACTTTTGAATGGTGTAAACTTATGAATCAAATTCTGACTTTTTGTGCATGAATCAATGGTGAAAAGTGTTGAAAGACAAGTCTTGAAATCACTATATAGTGTAGAATTCTCCTAAGTTTTCTTGAGTTCTTCATGACTTTTTGATTGTTTTTTGATGACTTACGCTTATGATTCATGGAGACTAACTTGATCTCAATTTTCTTTGTAGCAAAGTGAGCATTGTAGTGGAATAATGAATTTTAAGCAACATTGGAGAGTGAAGAACAAGTCATGGAAGTGAAGTTTGATGGAAGATATAATTTGTTGCAATTTAACATTTGTAACATAATCATGACATAACTTATTTTGATAAGTAATGATGAATCCTTTGATTAAATACTTGTAGGACAGGTCTAGGAAAATTCATGAGTCAAAATCGAGTCAATGGTCAATAGTTGACCAGAAGTCAACAGGTGACCAAAAAGTCAATTGTTTGACCAAAAGGATAATTGTACCAAAAAGATGTAGTTTTTTACCATATTTATTTGTAATCCGTTATTTTGATTTGTATCTCAAGCAATATGTATTGTACCATGAGTTTCCAATAAATGAATGCAATATTATTTTTGTTCATACTTTGTTATTTTCTTTGAATTCAAGCAATCTTCCGGGTTAAGTAACAATCATTTTAATACATATGCTAATTGTTGTACCCCAAAATTTTCCCTTACTTTTTAATCTTTTCATTCAACCTTTAACTTGAGATTCATCTCCACATATTCATAGTTATTCATATGCATTTAGGCTGATATTAGTTAATCTGTAGATTCAAAGTTGATGATGGATTCAGGCCCTAATTCCATGCTCTCTTGGATCTCGATTTATGGAGTTTATATCATGGCATTCATTTAAGAATTCAAAATCCTAGTTCTTGACTTTGGGTATTCATTCTGCCTTGAGTATGTATGAAACCCTAATTCATTGGGGATGAGGCTCTTATATTACAAGTCTTCTTACTTGGGCTGTCATTTGGTTCAAGGTTGGTCCAGATAACCATCCATATGGTGATTTCAAGACTCATAGATCTTAGGTTCATGTTCGCATTAGTGCATTGGCCTTTTGAGTCATTGATATGTCATTTGGTTCAGGGTTTAATCTTGAACCATTCGTATTGTGCCTTTAAAATCATCAGTCCTTGGTATTTTATTTGGGTCTTTAGTGCATTGGTCACCAGCCCATTTTTACAAGAAATCCCTAGTTTCTAGTTTACAGTTGACTTTGGTCAACTTTTGACTTTTTGGTCATCCATTCCTAAATCCATATTTGTCTCGACTTTGGTAACATTGGTCACTAATACTATCTATGCTCTTTCGACTAACATCAGTGTTATATCCATCATGGTGTTATGTTAATTCCACATTGATTCTAATTTCAAAATTGTTTCTAATTTTAAATTGATTTTAATTGGATTTTGGATTTTCAATTTGATTTTAATTGATTTTTTATTTTCAATTTGATTTTAATTGATTTCAACTTGATTAATTTCAAATTAAGTCTAATTTCAAATTAATTATGGAATTTCAATTTAATTTTAAATTGATTTTAATTTCAAAATGATTCAAATTTTAAATTAATTGATTTTAATTTCAAATGAATTTTAATTGATTTTTAAAATAGATTTTAATATCAAATTGATTCTAATTTTAAATTAATTAATTTTGATTTCAAATGAATTTTAGATTTTTAAATTGATTCTAATTTTAAATTAATGAATTTTAGATTTTTCAAGTTGATTCCAAATTGATTTTAAACTATCTTTTATTTTAATTGTATTTAAATATCAAACCAATATCCATTTAATAACCATTAATATAACCAGATATCCATTAACCCATTTAACAACCATGTAACAATCAATATCCAAAGCCTTAACCAACATCCAATATCCACTTATGAATCCAATCCATTCACCAAGACCAACGCCCTTAACCAACATCCAATATCCACATCACTTGAACCTAACCTGCAGAATGGTAAAAAAACGCAAATGCAGCGTCAAAACATAAGCTGGAAGAACGCATAACTGAAACGAGTTCCGCCTACAGAATTCAGGCTCCTTCGTAACTATCGATTTTAACCTGCAAAACCTGTGACAAATTCATAAAAGAACCAATTGAATGAGGAGAAAACTAACAAAACCAATTCAACCAGCTCAAACTAAATTCAAATTAAAACCAAAGCAAACCAAATCAATTTCAGTTCCATTTCATATAAATCTGAATGTGTAACTAACTAAATTTCACTATAATTCTAAAAATCCTATAAAAAACTAACCTCATTACAGTCAAGGGTAGATTTTTCTCCATTTTTCTGCAATTCTCGTTTCATCCTTTTCTTCAATTCCAAAGAGGTTTTTTTTTCTGCAATCAAATTCTTCATTCTGCATAAAAGTTCTTCCTTTTGCATAAAGCTTCTTCTGCATAAATCTACTATTCCAAAACCTCAGTCTGCATCCCAAGTTCTTGCTGCCACAACCAAGAACGTCGTCCAGCATCTCAAGCCTTCATCTTCTGCAACGTAGGTTCACCAATCCGTGACTGGTAACCTACAACATTTCAACCGCGACGCAACGACAGCTTAGAGCGCAGAAAAGAGAAGAAGAAGGGAAACAATTCAGGTTTAAGAAGAAAATCCGTACTTATTCGCAACCGGAGCTATAATCCGGTGAGTTTTCGATCCATTTTAGATACCGTTTCATTCCACCCGCGCACGTACGATAGTAGTGAAATTGAATTTGGGGGAACTTTCGAATCTGGAAACGCGATGATGACGATAGCGTAGATCGTTGAAGCGATTCTTGAATGTGAATCCCCAAGTACGAACCAGTGATGAGGACGCGAAGCAGGATTGGCAGGGAAGCGCGTTTCTTGGCTCTAAGCTTTTGTTACAGAAGGGATTTTTTTCTCTAGTAGGATGAACATCATCGCGTTTGCAGATTTTCCATAAGCGCTTTCTTGGTTTTGGCTCAGCTGAAGCGCTTTCCCGGTCTTGTAACCTTGAGTTGGGTTTGGGCCTAAGGCCCGAATTTTATTTTTATTTTATTTTTTGATCTCACTGTACCTCTTTGGGCCGACACCTCATTTTGCCATCATTCAGGGCCCGATTTCTTTGTTGTTGTGTTTACATGTTTAATTAAGTTACTTAGTTTAATTAAGGTTAGAATTACAAGTTAAATCAAGATGTTAGAACTAATAAATTTAGGTTAGTCAGGATTAACCATGATTAATTATTCTAATTAGATTTTTTGATAATTAAAATGTTCATGTTAGATTAAGTAGAAGTTTGAGTTTTAATTAGAGATTTTAGAATTTTATTTGAGTTTTAAATTTTAATTAGGTCATACAATAACAATTAGAATAACTAGGATTAGTATAATTATATAATTAAGGCCTGACTTAATTTCAAATTAAATATTGATTTTAGAAATTATTTTCCTAAATTATTCAATTTTTGGCATATTGACCATTTTGCCCTTAGGGCTTAAAATCTTGATTTTTTTAATGCATGTTCCCTTAGTTTTAGGGCCTTGATTAGATTTGTCTGATTCTTTTTTAGTTGATTAATTTAATAGCTCATTATTGTATATAATTCAATTATTATGTTAATCCCATTGATTAGTGTTGACCAAAGGACACTTTGGTCAACCAAATTCTTTGTAATCGTGTTGTAAGCCCCAAGCCTATTTCAAGTGATAAAAAGACCCTTTCTCATTTAATATGGAGAGTTCGTCACGCTTAAGCTATTGTGGATATGCTGAATCTCACGAGCCCAATACCTCAAGGTTCAAATGCAAGATCAAGACTTCAAGTCAACATCAATCAAGCATAGCTAGCGAAGTGGACTACTTCTCAAGGATTGCGAAGGTATCAACATTTTTTGATCATAATTCAAAGTGTGTGGCACGATCCTTAAGCAATAGAGAAGGGATGAGACTGGAGAATTCCTACCCTCATTCTGGATATCTTTGGGTGCGGGACATTTGGCCCGTGGCTCATCATATTCACCCTTATTCATATACTTTAGCATAATTTGAATTACATGATTGCCAAGTCTTCTTCTACAACAAATGACACAACATCAATAGGATCAACACAAAGGATCTCATGTCAGTAACTTGTTACTTTTGATTCGAGTTGTACGCTATGAGCCTTAAGAAACAAAGAATGATGAGAGTGGATTATTCTTATCCTTGTCTAGAATATCCTTGGGTGTGGGACGAATGAACCAGTTGCTCAAGGTATTCTCCTTTATTCATAGACTTTAGTGCAATTTGAATCATACAATTGACAAGTCTCCTTCTTCAAGCAAGTATTAATCTTTCAACATTTCAATAGTGGAACATCTTTTTCTATCGGCAACTTATGGTTATACACCATCTTCCAATCAACTTTTTGCCCTATAAGGTGATAAACCGTGGCACTCGATCTTTTCCTTGAGAGTCATAGACTCTGGCATATATTTATCTTTGTCTTATGAGGTGTCAAACCTTGGCTATTCAATTTAGTTCTTTGCCTTGAGAGTCATAGACTCTGGCATATGTTCTCTTTACATTGAGAGGTGTTAAACCTTGGTTATTCGATTCAGTTCTTCGCCCTGAGAGTCATGGATTTGACACTTGATTCTCTTCGCCCTTTAGGTGTTAAACCTTGGCAATTTGATTCCTTGATATCATCAGTTTTAAACTCTGGTAACGATACCTTGCCTAGAAGGTGATGAACTTTGGCACTTCTTTTTTCAGCCTTGAAGAGTATTGTACCTTGGCAAGTCAATCTCGTTCCCTTTTGTTTCAGCCGTAGTAGGTTGAACTACGATTGCTCTGATTTTCTCATTTCACGATGAGAATAAGTAGGCACGAGGGTGCGAATCCTTCGCGAGCATACTTATTTATTATTCTTTTTCCGTCTTAGGGCACCATTCATATCTTTCATGATCCATTATCTACCTTCGATCATATACCATTCACCTAGTGCCGTATTGTTTCGTTGAAACCGAAACTCAGTTTTCTTTGGAATATCCATATACACCCTTTTAGGACGATATAGCGACAATCCACATTTGTACCTAGAGTTATTTGGTTTGTACCCAGGCATTTAATTCTTTCTTTTTGGCTAAATACCATATAGCGAAAACCATGTTAGTCCACGTATCAATTAACGATGTTTCCCTCTATGGTGCAAATCCCATTTCTCATATGGATTCTAATACACCTTTACCTTCGGTTTCAAATCATACCTCTTCAGTCACTTGTCACCAAATATTCAATTTTGTGACTTTGGTCACTTCACTTCGTTCATCTCCATGATACATTCATAAACTATCTCCATTAACTTCATGTGATGTACCTATTCCTTGAGCCAAATACATCATACCTTTATGCTCCATCTTGTACCTCTTTGTGAACCAAGAGTTGTTTGTGCTATGAAACCAAACACTTAATTCCTCTCTTTTTCGGTTGTTCCAATACTGTGATACCATGTTGTAGGACCTCACTTGTTGGTTCATATCAGTTTACTATTGGGTTTATATTTCACCCCTGTTGGAGTTCAAATAACACAATCCTTTGGTTTAGACCATACTTTGATCACAACTTCTTTTCATCTCCCACCACTAGTTCTTTGAACTACGGAGCTCTGAATTCCTCACTATAATAAACAACAACATTGTTCTCCATATAAAACAAGTGGATTAATTCAACAACAATATAGTAAACAACATCTTAAACTTCCAAACAATGGTCAAATAATAGCTTAATCACAACAACACATCCAAATCGAAATGATAAGTCAATTCCATATAACTGAGCGAATGACGCTCATTATGCCAGCGTGACAGGTTACCTGTCACCAAGGTGACGCCCATCATCGTACACATTGTCGCTACACAAAAATTGACCAGACTGACACAGAGTCGCCACCATATTTTATTTATTCCAAAGAAGAGAGGAAACGGAAAATAACCGATAAAACCCTCTAAAAGAAAAAAATAAAAGATTTGGTCTCGCAACCAAATTTAGGGTTCGAAAGTCGGTTATACAAGGGGAAGATATTAACACCCCTTACATCCATCGTACTCAATGGGAACCATCTAAGTTGTCTATGTGCGTGGGTGTTTTATCTTAAAGTTTACTTACTATCAGGAAAAAGGATGGGAAAATGAGATTGGGTTTTTTATTATTGTGCTCGCCAAAGATTGAGGTCCTTGTGCCTACGTATCATCATCGGAGAATGAAGAATCAGAGATCTGTAGTTCGGAGTAGAAAATGATTGTTTGTTGGTTGTTTTTACCTTTAAAAAGGGCTTTTGGAGGAATCCCCTAAGGCATAAAAATAAGGTTTGATAAGTTGATGTTTGTTTTATGTGTTTTGAAAAGAGATTGTTTTTTATTAGAATTTCACTAAAGACTATGGGAAGAGGTGAATATTTCAGACAAACAAGTCAAGCGTCTTGTGTCCAAAATATTCAGAGTAAGGGTAGGAAAGCTCCATTCTTACTCATTCTCCACCACTTAAGGCTCGTGGCGCACAATTCTAATAGTATTTTTATTGTATTTTGATTTTTTTAAAGAAAATGCCGCTTGACATTGGATCAAGGGTTTATTGATTATTGATTTTGAAATAGTGAAGCACATGGATATTTACATAGAAACAAATGTGAGAAATAAAGGGTCTCATTATAAGATATCCCAAGAGAAAGTCGTGTGTGTGCAAAGTGACCTAAGCTAACAAGTGGATAATTGACTTAAGAGCATGTCTCCGTAGGGTAGTTCCATGAATGTCATTCTTACAATAAAAGATTGCAAGTCACAAATGATATTCCAAGTTAGAGCAAAAAGTCAAGAATCATAACAAGGTCCAAGTGCAAGGGTCCTAATGAATCCTCTAAGTCCAACAGTGGGTCACAGTGAATGTAGTTTTTTGGTCTTTTGATTTTATCATGTTTTTGTTCTTTTTGATTATGCAATGACAATTACATAAAGATGCATGAGATATATACAATGATGATGAGAATGAACATAACGTGCTTGGAAATAAATAACAAGAAAGTATTGACAAGGAAATAAATGACAAGAAATAAATAGCAATAGGATTAGGTCAACAAGTCAATAGTTAATGATAACAATTAGTGGTTAGAGGTTAAGTTGAAAAAGGTAATCACCTAGGAATCATTTATCCATAAGTCAAAAGACTCAAAATATGGTGCATCAAGGGATAATATATCATTGATGCAAAGTGTTAAAGATGATTCATGATCATTTGTCAAAAGATTTGGATCAGAGAATGCTGAATCAACCTCAAGTCCATATATCAATGATTTGAAGTGTGGAAGATTTCATCACCCAAGTAATCACACATTAAAGTCAGATAAGATACAAGTCACACATCAATTTCCAAATGTTAGTGATTGATGATCAATGGGAACAATGAAACACAGAGAAATTAGAAAGAAAAGCTCAAGTTAACACAAAGGTCTCATCTAAACATCAAGAGGTTCAAACATGATCAACTAAGGGAAATATATCAACATCTCAAAGTGTTAAGAATGATTCATTGATCACTCATCAAAATGTTTAAAGTGTTAAACATTTAATCATCCTTAGGATCAATCACCAATTATTCAAGATTATCATAAACCAAAATCAACTATAAAGGGAAAAATGGTCAAAACAAATATATAAATAATAAAATAAAATAAAATATATTTATATTAAGTAAAATAAATTGAAGAAAATAAATCAATAATTGGTTAAAAAAAGTTGGAAATGAAATAAATAAAAATAATAAATAACAAAAAAAGAACGAAATGATTTTAAACAAATAAAAAAGGAAAATAAAATGGGCCACAGGGGTATGGAAAGGAATCCGGTGGTAAGGAAAGAAAAAGAAATCAAGGCTCAGGATAGTCAGGCCCAAAGAAACCAAAGAGAGATCAAACTCTCTCTGATTCACTCCCTCCATGTTTTTTAAAAAATTCAAACAAGGTTTCGTGCTCCGCCGCACCGAAGCTCATCGCCGACAGCGGGGGAGCTCCTACACTGCAATCAAAAGCAACAAAATATTTGTCTCATCCAGTTGAGTACGAAAACCTAAACCAAAAACAATGATTTCTAAATAAATGGTCTAATCGAAGGAAATGGTCCAGGAACCTTAAATCTCAAAGTTGAAATTAAATGGCGGTGAGCGTGAATTAACGCTCTAAACAAAAGGGGTTAGGATCTATATGCAAAGTTCTACCTCGTGGTAACTTTGTCTAAGGAAAAGGAGGAACTCAGGGTATTGTTTCACCGGAGAAGAAGACCAGAGTAAGTCTGGTATGTGCATTTGTTCTCCCTTCTCGTTTCTCTCCTTTTTCTAAGTTCTTCTACTTCTAAGGGTAAGAAAAGTTTAACGGTGAAAGAGGGTTGAGTGTTTGAGAGTGATTCAGTGCTTGAGAATGATGTTTTGATGTTGTGTGTTTCTTTAAACTCTGATGTGTAGGGGTGTGCAAATAAACCGGTTATCCATAACCAATTTGGTATCCAAATTGTTCTACTTTTAAAAAACCAAACCAAATGCTAAAATAAAAATTTGGGTATCCATTTTGTTATCCAAATATAAACCGTTACCCATTATAAAAATTTGATTTTATTATTGGATATCCAAAATTTACTATGCGTTAAATTTTTATATTTGTCTGTTTTCATGTTTTATCACATTATAAATCAATTTTATATTTTATATTTTTTTAAATTATATAAAAAATTATTTTAAAAATAAAATTCAGAATTTTTTTTCTTTTCACGAAAAATATTATATTTGGATTTTTTTTTTCAAAAAAATTATATTTGATATTTTTTTTCAAATAAAATTATTATTTTCTTCTAAATAAAAAAGATATTTTTTATCAAAAATATTTTGTATTTTTTTCCAGTAAAAAATGTTTTACAATAAATTATCATTTTATTTTCAAAAAAAACTTTATTTTGGGTTTCCATTTTTTTAAAATATTTTTTTTTCAATTATTTTTAATTTTTGGAATAATTTTTTTTAAAGATTTTTTTTTTCAAAATATAATTTTATTATTTTCAATTTTTTTCTTTTTTTTGAATATTTGTTATTTTTTTTCTAAAAAAGATTGTTTTTCTATGTTTTTTAAATTTAAAAAAAAATATTTTAAAACCTCATAAAATTTGTTTATGAACAATTATGAGAGATTTTAGAAGTTTGAACGAATTACTTATTTTATAAATAATTATGATTTATAGAGATATGATTCATAATTATTTTATTTTATGACCGTTTTTATGTAACACATCATACTTTGAGATTGCTTTTAATCAAGATATTATTTGTGGTGATTATAAAAGTCAAATTTAAAGTAATTTTTTAAAATAAATATTTTTTTATATAAAATAGTTTTATAACTAGTGAAAATAAAAAAGTTAGTTAAAAGAAAATAAAATTATTTTTGATATAAAATTGCTTTTTTTAAAATATAGTTTTAAAAACTGTATTTTTTATAAAATTGGTTTTGAAATTGATTTTTTTAAGAAAATAAAAAATTGGTTTTAAAGAAATTGATTTAAAACTGTTTTTTTTAACTATTTTATTTTGTTAAAAACTAATTTAAAATCGAACCGATCCACTTATAAACCGGTTTTAAGAAAATAAATTGGTTTTATGAAAATGGTTTTAAGATCCAAACCGAACCATATATATGTTTCAATATGGTTTGGTTTATGATCCATGCACACCCCTACTGATGTGTTCAACCTCTTTTCTTTTTCTGAGTTACCTCTTTTCTATTGAAAGTAATTAGGTTTTTTTAATCAAGGGATCAATGCAAATGGAATAGTGGGGATGGGGATGTCACGCTGCAGGTTTTATTTGCTTCAAAGTGTGTTTTGATTTTGAAAAGTAGATTGCACCCTTGTTCTTGCTTGTCTATTTTGCTTGTTTTTCCTTTTGGACTGTTATGCATCTTTACTGCAGTAAAAAGGAATAAACTTGTTTGTATGACTCATGATATGGTTTCATGAAATGATGTAGAACTATGTACTTGGTTAGTTAAGCTGCAGGGCATTGATGCAAGGTTGCAGTTATTGCCAATGTGCCATGGTCATGGACATGTTGCATATAATGGGCCTTGCATTTGGTTGGCTACTGCATTGTAGGATGTGGTTTGTAGAATGGATGTTGACAAGGGATTGAACTAGTTAAGTGTGCTTGTAGACCAGTTGTTGTAGTTTTGTTATGTAGGCTGATGCAAGTTGTTTATTATGTAGGATGATGCAAAGTGAAATGTGCAGGATGATGCAAGCTGGAGTGTGCATGGCTGGAAAGGTTACAGAATGTTGTGACATGTTGTAGTTTAATGATTGCAGGTTGCATTGATTGCTTAGTTGGTCTTCTTGCATGTAAATTGCTTGCTGCAGATTCATGTATGGTTTGATCTTGGTTGCAAGTTATTGGTTGTTATGTTTAGCTCATATTAGGTCTTGAACTTGTTGCTTATAACATGTTAGGCTTGTATTTATTTAGGGATAAATGCTTGGATTGATGGACTTGTAATGCTAATGTAATGGTTATGAAAATATATGCTTAGAAATATTAGTTATGAAATGGTAATGTGTTTTTGCATGGCCTTGACTTTGCTTGGCTTGATTTGTTATTACACTACAGTGGTTTGCCTTGGCCAGTTATCTAGTTGCTACCAAATGCTATGCAGTATTGATCATGTTTTGACTTGATACAAGATGTTGGTAATGTAGTTGCAGACCTGTTGATGCTTGATTGTCTGGTAGTTCAATGTTGATTGCAAGATTGGTTCAGGTTCATGGCTTGGCATAGTTTGTTGCGGCTGCTTTGTGAAGCTTTCACATTATTAGAGGTTTGTTGCTTGCTGCAGTTTGTTGTTTGTGTAGGGCAGTAATTGGTGTGCTGCTATAGTTGTGTTGGTCGTGATTTGTTTGGGATAGATTAAAGTATTGTTGCAAGGCATTGGTACTACATTGTGATGTTGGACATGATGTTGAGGTTTTGTTGCAGGTCAATTGTGCAGCCGCTTTGCAAGTATGGAAGATTGGTCTGTTGAATGATATGGAAACTGCATATTGGAATTGAAGTTGCAGTTGTTGTTGGATTGAGTTATGGATGAGGCTTTAAAGCATGATACAAGGCTTGTTATGGATTAGTGACAAGAACAAATATGGGTTTCTCATCTTGATCCAAATTTACAAAAATCCTAGGTAGTTTTTAGGCCAAGGTTTTGTAATGGGATGATGCAAAAAACATGTGTCATGCTTGTATAAACTTATGCTCATCATATAATGCAAGAAACTTCTAAATTCAAATTGAATCAAAATTCCATCATTTTTATTTTGCTTTATCATGAAATGTATGAAATAGATGAAGTGAATAAATTTTTAGGCCTTTGAAAAGAGTTTGTTGACTTTGGTCAAAGTTGACCAAAAAGTTAGTTGTTGACCAAAGTCAACCTTCGGTCCAAGTTGATTTTTTTTACAGAAACTCACACACTGCACGAAGATCACAAACTACTTCATTGCATTTGGCTTCCAATAAAGCTAAAATCACAAACACTTGATCCTCATCCTTCACAGACTCTCTCACTTGCTTAGCCGATACAAATAACAACTCTTCACCTCCATCGAACTCATATTCATGCTCTGGAGGCAAGTCGTAGATATCTTCAGGAAAACATCAAGAATCACACACCACTTGCAAATCACTAGCCGTCATATTTCTCCTCACTCTTCGAGAAGCAAATCTCAATAATACTTGATTGTTCTCCCTCAAAGACATCCCAACTGGACCAGTAGACAGGAATCTCGAATCCACACCCTCTTTGAATTCAAGAAACTGCATCGACTTGTCAAAAGAATTGGTAAACACTTGGTTTAACTCAAACCAATTCATTTCAAGAATAACATTAAAATTGTTCTAATGAAAGACAAACTGTACACATCCTTAGGAAACACGTCAGGATACTTAACACACCATCGATTTATCTCTAGCCAAAACATGCCTTCCCCAATACAATGAAGCGAATAACAAGAACATCGAATTGTCTTCTCTTAAGGATCACACCAATTTGTTAACCGACACCATCGTTGAATCCGACTATTCTTCAAGTTCAGGAAAATCGCAACATTCTCAAAACATATGAACAAGCCAACACAACATTCTCGCATGCATCAACATGATGTTCAAGCTCTCTACAGTTAGAAAATCTAAAAGAAGCAGACGCTTCTCCCTCACTTGTTTCATTCCCAACCTGCAAATGGAAAATAAAACAAGCATCGACATTGTTTTCACACATATGTCGCATATTAGGGAACAAACATAATTAAACAACCTGGCCGGACCGATCGACCTACTCTGATACCACTATGTAACACCCTAAAAACCCATGTGTAATTATCAAAGAATTTAATTAACAAAATACAATCACTTAGGGTGTCACTCACAATAATCATGGCCTGTTCCGTAACACGGGTTACAACAAAACATTTTACTGCATACATTTGCACTTAGGATGTTTAAACGACATCTAACTCATCTGAATATCTTTGCAGCGGTATCACAATAAAAAAACATACCAAATTAAAATCTCATAATAATTTTCATAACAAAATTAAAAGCACTAACTCATGAGTCTTCTCCAAGTGCTATCACACCAAAACATAAAACAAATACGAGAACATGCATTGTCTCTCGGGAAATTTCAACACAAAACAAATAATTCGCCCCCGGTATTACATATCAGAGCATAACCAAAACTAACATGAATAAATTAAAATAAATATCTCCAAGAGCTAACTTCCACTCACAACAACGTCTCTACTCTTGAGTATCTTCACAATGCTCATGTAAAGGCAACATTCAAACAGAAGGGGTAAGAGTTCATTTCAATAATAACAACATAGAATGTAAAATAGAGTATAACATCTACATAGTCATGCAAAACAACATATCACATTCTCACGCCCAAATTATCATCAGCATCCCATACAACAACACCATCATCACACATAGTCATATTTCACGCATATATTCCATTCATGTTATGTGACTCACGACAATGACAACGACTCATATGCATGTGGTACCAATTCAATATTTGGTTCTTCTTACGAACCCAATCCCCCCTTCAGAATCCCAAACTCCCCCTTATGAGTTCCTGGTAAGTCTTTCGTCCCCCTTCTTACTTATGACTTATCTCCTTCAACATAATAATAATGAATGTATGACATGGTAATAATGTAATTGACACAACAATTATAATACTATTTAGTGATCTACAATCGATCACACAATTGAAACCATGCGTAACATAATCCATCCTTATAGACTACCATCAATATAATCAAATACACCACCCCCAATCATTCACAACACATCAAATAATTTGTCAATACAGACCTCGTCTATAATCATCACATCATATACTTCTTTTCCACCTACTACCAACATTTGATAAAATCATTAAAAATATTTTATCTCTGAAACAAAGTTATAGCCATCTGTTTCATCTACCCAATGCTTTAAACCCTGTTCCAAAATGATTTACGAGTTGAAAGTTATGATCAAAACCGTGCACGAAGGCGTTACTAAAAATTTGTTGTTTTCTGAAATTTCCAGCATGATTTTCAACTTCTCCAATCCCAAAAGCGTCCATGAAATCATCACCAAAAATATCTTATGGTTTTAAATTCAGTCATAAATATGCCCATATCAATCACTAGTTATATTCATATAATCATGAATCTATATACTATATCAATCCCTTAAAACTTGAAACATCATCAATGGTGAACATGCATGAACACTTTAGAACATAAATTTCATTCAACAAATATCAACATTCATCATCAATCCATAAATAATTAAATATTTCTCTATCTTTCCATTCATATCCCTATTATTGAACCAAATTCCCACCCTTTCCTTGTAATTCTAGAAAAATTCAAGTTTTTGACTATGACTTCTCTTCCCTGGAGCTCTCATTAACTTTTCCTTTCTTTTCTCTTCTCTTGCCTCCTTTTCTCTAATTCCAAACTTTTCACCTCAATTCTCTCCTCATAAATCAAAAACCTAATTTATATCTTTCTAATATTCCACTAAGGCTCAACTTATTACTTACTTACATTATTTATTTTAATTCTCCATAATTCGCACTTTCCATCCCAATCCCATTATTTCCTTTTATTTTATTATTTTATTTAAATAATAACACTAAAAAAATATTTAATCAATTAAATAATTCTAAATAAATCTACCAACATCTAATTACTCGTCACACTCTCCACCTAAGGGTCACCGACCCTTGTTGTCCTAACACATCTCAATTATCACACAAATAATAATTAGATACACATATAAAATTATAATTAATTAATATAAATAGTTTTTAGAAAAATAGAGTGTTACACATGTAGCATCTCAAAGCTGCCTCTCTGAAGGTGTCAGAGAGAAGCTTGTAGTTTAAGAAGTTTGAAGGTCCAATAATTTCCATTTGTATGTTGATGTGAAACCATGAAAGATAGATATGTGTTTTTTTTTCATTTTTGGAATTAGTACTCACATCATTGTATTCTCAAATGATATATGCTCTTCTTAACTTTTTATTCTTCTTATTGTCCAATTCCAATATTTCTCATATTTCATTTGTTGTTTTGCAATTAGACACCTGAAATAAATTGTCCACCCATAAAGCGGATGCAATAAAGTTTTTTGCTTTCTTGTCATATAATTTTTTTTGTTATCTTCTTCTGGTTTTGGTTGATTTGCAGCATTAATAATTGTAGTAGGAATGAAAATACCATTTGCTTTATAATATTCCATACTTCTACACCTTATGCTTTTAGAAATATTTGCATACGAATTTTCCATAAATCATAGTATTCACCAATGAACCATGTTGGTTGGTTGATACTGCCGCCATTTGCCAAGAACGATTTTGCGAAAGTCATAATTTCCCGAATCGAGGAGAAAATTACCTTAACCTACTATGATGCCAATTGTAAGTATAAAGTATAAACTAAGAGGGGGTGAATTAGGTTTTAAGAATATTTCTCATTTTTGTGCTATGTTCTTAATTTTCTTTGGATATGAAAATGATATTTTCTTAGAAATATAAAGAGTAGAAAATTAAAGGGCTGGAAAATAAACGAATACAAGGAATTATCTTAGTTCCCCTTATCAACCAATGATGAATCTAGTCCCTTAACATCTTGAAGGATTTTTCACTATGTTGGATGTTTGTACAAGTCTCACACCAAGACCCCTCGTATGATCTTCTAACATAAACACCAAACCTATAATGGACTTTGAACTAATCCGATTCAAATAACCTTTTTTCACAATCATCAAACACTATATTCTCACAAACATAGAAAGTACACCATTTTCTATTTACACAAACTTATCACCATACACTTTGGTGATTAAGTCACAATACACTTTGAACAATTTTGAATAAGAATAATTCTTAAAATAATTCTAATATGAAAGTTGATATTCTCTTTCTATATATTACAATTCAATTATATAGATCTCAGGAAGTTTGAATGGAACTCTTTGAATGATATGAAAGTTATGCACAAAGTTTCATTGTTAAAATATGAACATTTGAATTTTGTTTGAATTTGTCATACGGTGAACTGGACTTTTTGTGGTTTTAATCGCAATGTCGCGGTTAGCAAGAGTCGCCACCGACTTTTCTTTTATCCAATAAGGAAAGGTGGAAAAGAACAGGAAAGACCTTAATTTAGATTTTGGGTTCGGGAGGTACATTATACAAAGGGAAGGTGTTAGCACCCTTTGTATCCATGGTTATCCATGGGCTCTTAATTGCTCGATCACTTATATTATTTTTGTCTAAAAAAGTGTTTGTGAATTGTTTGGAAAATTGTTTTGAAAAGAGAATTTAACTTTGTAATGATTCTTGTATGAATATATACAAAGTGGTTATCCCGTTTTAGTTTTGAAAATTGTTTAGAAAAATATAACTCGGTAATGATTCTAGTATGAATGTATACCAAGTGGTGATTTTCTAAAGGCATTTTGAAAGGTGTGAGGTGCAAAAAAAATGTTTTAAGTTGTGAGCAAGCAATTAAGAGTTATACCGACCCAAGGTCTTTACGGGCATTTCCTATCCTTATGAGGGTAAAACTGTCCTTATTATTGAGAAATAAGTAGTTTTATCCTTTGGATGTAAAAGGGTCATCGTAGGGTCATCGATTGGTCATTGAAGGCAACAGTTATGAGGATACCTTAGCATTCGAAGGGACTATCATCATTTAACCGTAGGCAACATCGGAGGGTCATCGAGGGACAAAGTTGTATATTCGAAGGCAACATCCGAGGGACTATAATTTATTTTATGATGATTTAACCGAAGGGTCTTTGCTAAGGGTATCCCCACGTTCGCGGGACATGACCGTAATATCGTAATCGTAAGGCAACAAAGAGAGGTCCAAGATCACTTATTCAAAGGCAAAGTTTTACAATTAATTATATAATTAGGATGAAACTCCACATTAAAATTATTAAAAATAATATATTAAAAAATTAATACATTAGAAATTAATACATTAAAAAAAAATTAATTTAGGGTGAAACTCCACAAGGGTATCCCACAAATAAAGTGGAATACCTAGCCAATAACCTTTTCCTGGGATATGTGAACCTTTACGAAACTCAAAAAAAGAAACATGTCAGAACACCAAATCAGGGTGCAATCGAAGATTACACCGGAGAAATATCACAACAATAAATAGGATAGGATGAATAATGCATGGCTATGATAAAAACATAAAAAAACAGACTAGAAGAATCAGGTACTGTCTCGTTTGCCTCTGCCTCGCCTAGCGAAGGCCACGGATTTTGAATTTGAAAACAGCCCCATGTTAGGAACTTTGAATTTTATGGCATTTTATCACAGGAATAACATGGTCAAACATTCAGGGTATTCAGGCATATTTAAATTCCCATACGAAAGCAAATTATATATCAACATTTAATCATGATGCATTATATATGTAGATATGGCCAATTGAAAGTATAAACAATAGAGATACGCAAACCTGTTTGCCAATTCAAGATTGAAGGGATTGACCACTTGTAGTATCGGAATAAGTTAGGTAGCGGGAATTGGACGGCGATGGCTTCGGTGCAGATGGGCTGCCTTCAGGGTTTCTTTACTCTGAATTCTCCGGGTAGGCAGGGTTCCTATGCCAAAGTTTCTATCCGTCCTTCTCTGTTCTCTCTCTTTCTTTTTCCTCAAGGTTTTGTTCCAAGGAAACCTCAGAGTGTTTTGCTTCTCTTCCTCCTTTCTCCAGTGAATCTCCCAGTGTAAACTCCAAGTGTCTCCAAGTGTCCCTCCCCCTACTGAAACTTCAGTATTTATAGACTAATTTCGTGGGTAATGGGCTTGGAATGAGGGAGACCCAAGTCCAAAATAATTTGTTATATTTTATTTATTTATTTATTTTAATTATTTAATTAATTAATTAATTAATTAATTAATTAAAAAAAAATCTCTTTTTTTTCTTTTTTTTTTTTAGGAAAAATGATGGGTAATTTTTGGGGTATGACAGCTGCCCCTGTTCAATATTCTTGAACCGAGAGAGTTAGGATGGCGTGTAGGCCATTCGTGGTCTGGAGGTGGAAGATTATTGAACACTAGAATGCCCCAAAAATTTGCACTTGAGAATCGACAGTTGGTCTTGATGAAGATGGGCTTAAAGATGCCATCCGGGAGGTTTGATGACGAAAGCTTCAGATCGCGCTGTATATTAGGCCAATTTGAAGACATGGGTGCCACACTGGGTCGTACGTTAGACCGTATAATGAGTCATCCATTAGGCTGCCGACTTCGCTGGGGAGTCGGAGTGTGTCATACGCTGTTGGGGATAAAGGATCAGAATGGACCATACGCTAGATCGTATCTGAGTTGCAGAATGAGCCGTACGTTAGGCTGAATCTGACGACGAAAGGGGTAGTCGTACGTTAGACTACACTTCAGAAATGTACCGTATGTTAGGTAGGATCTGATGATGAAAGGGGTAGTCGTACGTTAGACTACACTTCAGAAATGTACCGTATGTTAGGTAGCATCTGAGGGGATGGACATCCGAACGGGTCGTACGTTAGACCGTCGCAGAATGAGTCGTCTGTTAGGCCGCATCTGATGATGAAAGCGGTAGTCGTACGCCAGACTACACTTCAGAAATGTACCGTACGTTAGGTAGCATCTGAGGGTTGTAAGATCCAAACGGGTCGTACGTTAGACCGCGTTGGGGTTGTTGAAGTTCAGAATGGATCGTACGTTAGATCGTATCCGAGTTGTAGAATGAGCCGTCCGTTAGGCTGTATCTGAAAAAGAAAGTAGTCGTACGCTAGACTACACCCCTGAATGTACTGTACGCTAGGCAGCATCTGAGGATTTGAAGGTCCAAATGGGTCGTACGTTAGACCGCATTGGAGTTGCTGAAGAAGTCATATGTTGGGCTGAATCAGAATGAACCGTACGTTAGGCTGTATCTGATAACCTGTATATGTTGTACTTGCAATAAATGTTTGGGATGGGCTTAGAGATGCCATCGTTAGGAGGATATCGAAGTGTTGTCAGAATGAATGTTCCCATGAACTGTATTTGAAATATGTATCTGAATCTTGAATGTGATTGATAAAGGTGTCTGTCTGAATGAACCTTCTACTTTGACTATATCAGGAGGATAATTAACCTGTAAAGAAAAGGTTAGCTTCATGCTATGTCATGATGCATGAGATGTTTCGTGTTATGCTAAAATAAATGTGAATGTTGTATGCATGTGTATGCTGTGAAAGGATGTAATGAATGAGTTATGCGTATGAGAAGTTCTGCTTGGGGACTCTACTGGGGAAAATAAATCCCCATCTACTGATTTGAGACATTTGTGTCGATGACCCTTTCTCGGCTGGGGATGCTTGATTTCTGTCTGATGGTGGAAATATTCAACAGAGCCTGGCTGGGGATGGATGAGATGATCAATCTGTCTGGTGACGCCGACCTCTGTTGGGGAGTAACTGGCTGTGCCTGGGGATACTGCCATTTTCTGAGGAAAAAAAAGGCTTGCTGGGGAAGAGAATTGGTAGCGGATTCATTGGAAGCATGATTAGACCTTATCCTCGATCCTGAAGTCTTGTAGTAATTGCTATTGCTATTCTATGCATGTATTTTGGTAAACATTGGTCATATTCAAATGCATATATTAATTCAAATTAAATCAATGGACGTTTACGCAAACAAAACAGAAAAAGAAAAAACAAAAGCATCTTTTGAAAGAAGGTTGTATTGATTTTGAAAGAAGGCCTATAAACAGGCAATTTGTGTACAAGGAGACAGAAATCCTAGTAAGAGAAAATTGTCGAAAACAAAGAGAAAGCTATGTGGAAGAAGTCCTATTGATTTTAAGTCTACTACTGTCATTATGTCTTCACGCATCTCATCCCCTGCTGTCGGATGGAAGTGATTGGCTTGTTCAGTCCCTTGAACTTGGATGAAGTTGACTAAGAACGGGACATAGTCATACGCTTTAATCCCTAATTTTTGCCTGGACCGCCTTTTCAGGTTTTCAGTCCACCAGGATACCCTTTTTTGCCCAAGCCGCCTTTTCAGGTTTTCGACTTGCCGGGTGTACATTTTTTTTTATATATCCCTAATTTTTGCCCGAACCCTTTTGGTTCGCCGGGATGCCCTTACTTTTGCCTAGATACGTCGATCTAGCGGGTCTCTTTTATGCGTAGTATTTTTTTAACTATGTCCGCGTTCACGGGATGTGGGAAGTCTTCACCATCCATTGTGGCGAGTATCATGGCTCCACCTGAGAATACCTTCTTAACTACAAATGGCCCTTCGTATGTGGGAGTCCATTTGCCTCTGGGGTCAGTTTGTGGTAGGATGATGCGTTTGATTACCAAGTCGCCAATTTGATACACTTGTCTCTTGACCTTTTTGTTGAATGCCCTGGTCATGCGCTTCTGATATATCTGCCCGTGACATACAGCCGCAAGTCTCTTCTCATCCATCAAATTTATCTGATCGAGTCGAGTCTGAATCCATTCATCTTCATCTAAGCCCGCCTCTTTCATGATTCTTAGAGAGGGAATCTGAACTTCCACTAGTAAGATGGCTTCCATTCCATAGACTAAAGAGAACGGAGTTGCCCCTGTCGTAGTGCGCACTGAAGTGCGATAACCGTAAAGAGTAAAGGGTAACATCTCATGCCAGTCTTTGTATGTTACTGTCATTTCTTGCATGACCTTCTTGATATTGTTAGCAGTCCCCACGGCGCCGTTCATCTTTGGCCGGTACGGAGAAGAGTTATGGTGTTTTATTTTGAACTGTGTGCAGAGTTCAGTAATCATCTTGTTGTTCAAATTAGTGCCATTGTCAGTGATAATTCTCTCAGGAGACAGCAGGTTTCTCAAATAGGTATTTGATAGAATCCATCTTAGAAGTCAATAAGGTGGTATGATTCAACATATACTGTCTTAGTCGGCGAGCAGCCCAGGCCAAAGCACAGCAAGCTTTCTCGGGCTGTGAGTATCTTGTTTCACAGTCGGTACCTTTTGCTAAGGCAGTATATGGCATGCTCTTTTCGACCAGACTCGTCATGTTGCCCCAACACACCTCATTGAATTTTCTAACACGGTCAAATACGTAATTAAAGGTCTTCCTTCAACTGGTGGCATCGGAACTGGAGGTTCTTGGCGATATTTCCTGATTTTGTCATAAGCTTCTTGGCATTCATCATTCCATACCATCTCTTGATTTTGTCTCAATAATTTGAAGATGGGTTTGCAGGTAGCAGTCAAGTGTGGAACGAATCGGGCAATGTAATTCGAGTGCCCCAAGAAACTTCTGACTTCTCTCTTGTTTATTTCAGTACCCAGATTTACAATTTCAATTGATTCCTCATGCGGCTGTATGGTCTTTTCCTCTTGTAGTACCAGTCTGGCGAGTTCTCCAGGGACTTCACAATCCTCCTCACTTCCATCCTCGGCTTGGTAGATCGGATTTTCAAAGTCATAATGAACAGTAGCAGAACTATTATCAACAGGATCCAGAGTGGATGTGGATCGGAAAATTGTTACGTGCGTGTGTGCAAGAGAACATAGCTTGTTTTGAAAACATGACAGGAAAGACAAAGAGCGCAATATTTGAATGCTAAAAGTCCATTGATCTATTGAATATGAATATGCTTATGAAAATGACAAAACCCTTGAAAAATGAGCTATTGTGCCCCGGGCATAGACACAATGCCTTAAAATGCTAAAACAACAATAACAATTACTCCTGACTAAAGGAAATCGGGATAGTGTCTTCAGCCTTCCAACTATCGAGTCTGTCACCAATTGTTGGGAAAATCCAGCTATCCAAGTCGCAATCACTATCAGCATCTTCCATAGCATTAATCTGATTTTTGACTATCTTTCCAGAGTTAAACCCCAGGCCAGCTTTATCAGACTTGTACGGTACATTGATCAGTTGACCCCAACCAGCACGATCACCATTTTCAATCGCGGCTTGAGCATCTTTCAGAGAGATCATGACAGGGGGAGCACGAACAACCTTGGGCACAAGGGGAGTTGGCTTAAGGACAGGACTGGGTGGAGGAACCACTTCAAATGACTGAGAAGGAGTCTCAAAGAATTCACCATCCATCTCGACGTATTTGAAGGCTTGCACACTACTGACAATATACTCTTCTTCTCCACATACAGTGACAACCATGTCTGCTATTGGATACTTCAGCTTTTGATGAAGCGACGAAGCTACCGCACCTGCCCCATGGATCCAAGGGCGCCCCAACAAGCAGGAGTAGGCGGGACGAATGTCCATCACGTGAAAGGTAGTGTTGAAGACTTGAGGTCCTATCTTGATAGGGAGAACCACTTCACCATAGACAACACTCTTCGCACCATCGTAAGCACGCACCACAACATCACTAGGTTTCAGTTCAATGCCTTTGTAGTCAAATTTATCGAGTACAGCTTTCGGGAGCACATTCAAGGAAGAGCCGTTGTCGATCAACACGTGAGCCAGGGTGATCCCCTCACACTCGATGGAGATATGCAGAGCTTTATTGTGATTCTTTCCTGCTGGCGTCAGGTCAGCATCGGAAAAGCCTAGGCCATTGTCAACAGTCAAATTAGCAACATAATGTTCGAATTGATCGACGGATGTTTCTTGAGGCACATGAGCGGTCTTCAAGAATTTCATCAATGCATTGGCATGGGATTCAGAGGATAATAACAAGGACAACATTGAGATTTTAGACGGAGTATGCCCCAATTGTTCCACTACATCAAAATCGCTCTTACGGATGATTTTCAGCATCTCTTCCATTTCCTGTTTGGCAACATCTTCAGAAGTAACTTCGACCGATGTCTCTGACTGAGGAGGATTGACTGGTCTTTTTCCTCGAATTTCGGGAGCGGGAGGTGAGATTTCTGGGGAGTAGATCCTTCCACTTCGAGTAACTTTACTAGTCCCTACAATATCATTAGGATTAGCAGAACTACCAACTTGCTTTATGCCATGGATGTAAACGTCGCCTCCATAGTTCCACGGAATAGCTTTGCTGGAGGAATATGGCACGGGGCCAGGTGCGGTAATAATCAGGGGAGCCACTTTGGGCTCAGCGGTAATCTTCACAGGCACTCTAGTAGCGGTAATCTTCACTGGAGCTTTGGACCTAGCAATCACAGATACCTCTTCAATAGAGTTGTCCACCTTAGGAACCCTTTCAAATAGAATTGTACGATCATCCATCAGCCGTTGAATGCCGTTCTTCAACTTCAAACAATCATTGGGTCGGAGTACACAGAGATCGCAATCTTCAGCACAACCTGGAAATAAACCAGCTTGCAATAAATTCTTCTTAACGATCAGGAGAGGAGATGCTAAATCAGCAACGTCAGTAACGTGAGAATTGTCGTCCACAACATTAACATTCTGGTCATGATTAGGCATAGGTGCTGTGATGACATTGGGGGTCGCCGGAGGATCAAATTCAATTTCTCCAGCGTCGATCATATCCTGAATCTTGTTCTTCAACAACCAGCAATCATTCGTATCATGCCCGGGGCTATCGGAGTGATAGGCACACCTGGCGTTGGGATTATAACGAGGAGAAGTAGTGTTGGGATTTGCAGGAGGGCCTCTGAGGGTAATCAAATTGGCCTTTAACATACTCTGCAGTGCTTGGGTTAAAGTCATATTGATCTTGGTAAACTGTCTTCTCGACCTGTCTTGTCTGTGTTGGAAGTTCTGAGATGGCGGTGCGGCAATTGTAACTGCCCCAACAGTATGGTCACGATTCTTCTTGTTATGCTTCCTCTCACTGTACACAGCATTTGATTCATTCTTTCCCTGATAGGACTTTTTGGTGCTTGCAGAAGCAGCTGCCTGTATCTTTCCACTTCGAATGCCGCTTTCAACCCGTTCACCTGTCAAGATAAGTTCAGTGAAACCTGACGAGGAACTTCCCAGTAGATGGATGTAGAATGGGCCAGTCAGTGTACCCATGAACATGTCCACTAACTCTCGATCAGTCATAGGGGGTTTGACTCTGCCAGCCAAATCTCTCCACTTTTGAGCATATTCTTTGAAACTTTCTTTAGAGCCCATAGTCATATTTTGTAGCTGTAGCCGAGTAGGCGCTAACTCAGAATTATACTGGTAGTGCTTGTAGAAAGCTGTTGCTAAATCAGTCCATGTGCGGATGTTAGAGCTCTCAAGCTGATAATACCACTCTAACTGTGTGCCAGACAGACTCTCTTGGAAGAAATGGATCCACAGTTTCTTATCAGTAGTGTGCGGCTGAATCTTTCTCACATAAGCCCTTAGATGCATCTGAGGACAAGAGGCACCATCATACTTAGTGAAAATGGGAACCTTGAATTTGCGGGGAATGACCACATCAGAGACCAGACCCAAGTTTTCGAAATCCAGACCGGGCACTTTCTGCCCCTCCATAGCTAGCATACGTTCTTCCAGCAACTTGTACTTATCATCCTTCGGAGAGTACTGTTCATGTTCATAATCTTCATCGTCGTCCTCAGAATTGACGAGATTAGGATTCTCATCTTCCGAATCATTCTCGGTCTCTTCTTCTGAATCCTTCGGAATTCTAATCTTGACTCCTGTAACCTGTCCCTTAAGCCTTCTCCCCGGGTTGATGTAACCCACAGGTTTCTGGTCCTTCTTCTTCTCCATCAAAAGAGCTTTCAGTTCTTCCTACCCTTAGATAAGCTCAGCATCATTTCCTGGAATTGAGCATTCTGGGCCTGGAGATCTTTGACAGTTTGTTCGAGAGCCATTGTTCAATCTGTTTGAATCTGCTGGAATCTGTTTGATAGGAAAATCGTGAGAACACTGATCCTTTAGAATACCTGTTATGCGATGCAATGCAATGTATGAAATGTTTTCAAGGACTTTCGGGATTTAACTTTGCATAAACTAACAAAAAGAGCTTTTTTTTTCTTTTCTCTTTTGTTTTTGCTTTTGTTTTTGTTTTTTTTAGCAGAGTTAAATCCCTAAATCCTTGAAATGGTTAGTACAATGCCATGATGTTATGATGTTATGATGTTATGTTGTTAGATAAATAACAAGCACAAGCAAGTCACACAACAATCATTCCTAGGTTTTAAGGCTTGCGTGAGTTCCATAGGTAAATACCCTCCCCACTGAAGTTTGGTTGGTTCAACCTGTCTTAGAATAGTAACCGGGTTCTAGAAGGATCTCAAATCATTGACCTTTCCTTAAGTCCACTTCAGTGCAACACCAAGTGGTTGACCGAAGCTTCCCTAAAGTCCAATCTCAAAGAGTGTAGTATCGAGTCTCAACCAACTCCAGTCGGAACCGAAGCCAGTTATCTCACTACTTTCTAATGGCCAGGATGAGTCAATTAGGGTTCTAAAGGTCTGGTTAATGCTTTTATGACACCACACGAATGCCAAATATTTCCTCAACTAACATGAGGAACATCAGGACATCCAAAGTGCCACATTAACCGTAGCCATCATTTTGACCATTCCAGTATACGCCGGACAGTCGCGATGATCTCTTGCTACTTACCTAAGGTACACTAGATCCGGGTGTAGGATCTTTCACTCAAGCATAACATACCCAAGCAATCCCTTAAAAATAAATCAGACAAATTGAATAAGTGATCTTGTTTTTAAGGTAACCTCTCTTTTTAAATATTTAGGGTCCCCAGCAGAGTCGCCAGTTCTGTCATACGGTGAACTGGACTTTTTGTGGTTTTAATCGCAATGTCGCGGTTAGCAAGAGTCGCCACCGACTTTTCTTTTATCCAATAAGGAAAGGTGGAAAAGAACAGGAAAGACCTTAATTTAGATTTTGGGTTCGGGAGGTACATTATACAAAGGGAAGATGTTAGCACCCTTTGTATCCATGGTTATCCATGGGCTCTTAATTGCTCGATCACTTATATTATTTTTGTCTAAAAAAGTGTTTGTGAATTGTTTGGAAAATTGTTTTGAAAAGAGAATTTAACTTTGTAATGATTCTTGTATGAATATATACAAAGTGGTTATCCCGTTTTAGTTTTGAAAATTGTTTAGAAAAATATAACTCGGTAATGATTCTAGTATGAATGTATACCAAGTGGTGATTTTCTAAAGGCATTTTGAAAGGTGTGAGGTGCAAAAAAAATGTTTTAAGTTGTGAGCAAGCAATTAAGAGTTATACCGACCCAAGGTCTTTACGGGCATTTCCTATCCTTATGAGGGTAAAACTGTCCTTATTATTGAGAAATAAGTAGTTTTATCCTTTGGATGTAAAAGGGTCATCGTAGGGTCATCGATTGGTCATTGAAGGCAACAGTTATGAGGATACCTTAGCATTCGAAGGGACTATCATCATTTAACCGTAGGCAACATCGGAGGGTCATCGAGGGACAAAGTTGTATATTCGAAGGCAACATCCGAGGGACTATAATTTATTTTATGATGATTTAACCGAAGGGTCTTTGCTAAGGGTATCCCCACGTTCGCGGGACATGACCGTAATATCGTAATCGTAAGGCAACAAAGAGAGGTCCAAGATCACTTATTCAAAGGCAAAGTTTTACAATTAATTATATAATTAGGATGAAACTCCACATTAAAATTATTAAAAATAATATATTAAAAAATTAATACATTAGAAATTAATACATTAAAAAAATTAATTTAGGGTGAAACTCCACAAGGGTATCCCACAAATAAAGTGGAATACCTAGCCAATAACCTTTTCCTGGGATATGTGAACCTTTACGAAACTCAAAAAAAGAAACATGTCAGAACACCAAATCAGGGTGCAATCGAAGATTACACCGGAGAAATATCACAACAATAAATAGGATAGGATGAATAATGCATGGCTATGATAAAAACATAAAAAAACAGACTAGAAGAATCAGGTACTGTCTCGTTTGCCTCTGCCTCGCCTAGCGAAGGCCACGGATTTTGAATTTGAAAACAGCCCCATGTTAGGAACTTTGAATTTTATGGCATTTTATCACAGGAATAACATGGTCAAACATTCAGGGTATTCAGGCATATTTAAATTCCCATACGAAAGCAAATTATATATCAACATTTAATCATGATGCATTATATATGTAGATATGGCCAATTGAAAGTATAAACAATAGAGATACGCAAACCTGTTTGCCAATTCAAGATTGAAGGGATTGACCACTTGTAGTATCGGAATAAGTTAGGTAGCGGGAATTGGACGGCGATGGCTTCGGTGCAGATGGGCTGCCTTCAGGGTTTCTTTACTCTGAATTCTCCGGGTAGGCAGGGTTCCTATGCCAAAGTTTCTATCCGTCCTTCTCTGTTCTCTCTCTTTCTTTTTCCTCAAGGTTTTGTTCCAAGGAAACCTCAGAGTGTTTTGCTTCTCTTCCTCCTTTCTCCAGTGAATCTCCCAGTGTAAACTCCAAGTGTCTCCAAGTGTCCCTCCCCCTACTGAAACTTCAGTATTTATAGACTAATTTCGTGGGTAATGGGCTTGGAATGAGGGAGACCCAAGTCCAAAATAATTTGTTATATTTTATTTATTTATTTATTTTAATTATTTAATTAATTAATTAATTAAAAAAAAATTTTTTCTTTTTTTTTCCTTTTTTTTTTTAGGAAAAATGATGGGTAATTTTTGGGGTATGACATAATTGATATGGAAAATTAATAATAAAAGAGGTTATTTGAAAACTAATGTATTGTGAGTTAAATACATTATAATAAATCTCTATGGATTGATACACAAGTTTGAGACATATTCATGAAGGTTTGCAATAGTTTAGAATGATAATGATTCATGAAAAAACATAATTCTGCATCTACATGACTTCATAAATCGGTTAAACGAATACCTGATTTAAAAAGTGCAGAACAAATTTCAAATTTCAAACTGTTTTTCAAATTTCAAACTGTTTTTCAAATTTCAAACAACATGTTTCTTAAATCAGTTAACGAGACCTGACTTAAATAATGCAACTGACTTGACTTAAAAAGTGCATATAACTTTTTATAGTTTCGCTTCAAAGATTTTTATGCACGATAATTTGAGAAATTTAGAGATGAAAATGAGTATTATTTTGTATCATCTAATGTTTATACATAATAAATCGCAATTGAGCACCTTAGCAGCAAGATCAATTTCCTTTACTTCTAAAACATCCATAAGGTTATGCATTCTTAATTCTAATTTTTTTCTTCTTTAATAAGCTTTTGTCTTTATCAAAACTAAACTAAGATAAATGATGGACATATTCTTCACACCTTCTTGTTCACCATGATGGACAGAGAGATCGAACGCGAAGATAACAACATAATCAAATGTTTTAATGGTGAACCAAGTCAGTTTTACCGAGGTCCATGGGCAACACCAATTATATATGCTAAAAGTACAATACGTGACAATCCCTTGCCGTGTAGAGATGTTAAAGGTTTTTTGGGGTTGATGTAGTGTAAAACAAACTCATACATGGATGGTGAGAAGCTCCGAATGTGGTGTTATTGTATTGTGAACGACCTTTCTTTCTCAACCTCAAGGTTGAGATGTTTATAAGAATCTTGTGGGTCTGAATCTCATATCCCAAGAAGATAGGTTCCCTACTTCCCATTCTTAGGAGCGTGGGAAGAAGATGGTTATCTCCCCAATTTCTTTGGGGAATGCAACTAATTTCATTGACTCCATATCCCATACCGTAACAAACTGGGGCACATCACCTCAACGTTTCCACAGAAGGTGATCAATATGTGAAATGTGCATTAAATCTAAATTATGGATACTCAATCTAAAAAACAAGTGACCAGGAAGCTGTTGTGGGTGACATGTTACGTTGTTCCCTTTTCACATCGTCCATTGTGAGCCCTTTACAAATATTCCAATACAACAATTTTAACAATTACTCATGAACATATGTTTTCTCTTTCTTCGTTCATTTATGACCTGCAAAAATTCAAAATCACGATTCTTCATCTTTTTAATCCTTTTGATTCTTATATTATTCTCATTATATTTCATTAATTCTAATTGATTTTAAACTTAAAATCCAAATAAAAAAAATCACAATAAGACCTCATTATTCTTCTTTGTTTTCATTTCTTGTAAGATTTAATTCTTCCCCCTTATTCTTCAATCAAGTAAAATTTTTTTATGTCTAAACTAATATTAGGAAAGATCAAAATCATGAAATTAGTTTTGCAAAAACAAGAATACCAAACATATAAACTAAAAGTGAACATAGTAGCATAAACATTGGCACTCAACAACGACTAAATCATAATAAATTCAAATCAATAAGAAAAAGTTAAAGAATAAACTCAAATCACGATCAATCATATGTTAGAAAAATCATCCAAATCTAAATGTGAAAATCATCTGAGATGTAAAACACATAAGTGAATCCCAAAACAGGATTTGTCATAGTTGTTTTTTAATGCGTTGTCTGAGATGAGATATGAAGATTGAAAATTTGAATTTTTGTAAGTATGTAATTATTCCCTCTCAAATTATTTTTGTTGTTAGATTTGTACTTTTTTATGGGTATTTTGAGAAAAAAAATTTAAAATTATTTTTTGTTTAAAAAAAAATAAAAAAATAAAAATGACATAACAAATAATGTCCACATAAGTTTTAGAGTAACAACTATAAAAAAAAAATTACATATCAATCAATATTTTTTTAAACTATTTAAAAATAAGATAGGAGACTAATTTTATAAATAGATTAAAATGGGACTAACATTATAATTTAATCTTAAACTTTTTATTATATTTATTAAAATGGGGCTAACACTATAATTATATGTTAAAATAATAAAACTCTGAGAGGAAAAGTTGGAACTTAAGGCCCTATTATAATTTTGGAACCTTAAAGTTTAATTATTTGGAGGTTTATATATTCTTTAAATAGTAGGCCCTTAAATTTTGGAGGTCTTTAAAGTTAGACCTCAATTTTTAAAAATCTTTCAAATTGACAACTCTAATTAAGATGGTGTCATCTTTGATAGGAACCAATATCTTAACAAGATGATATTCTCTTTCAACTTTTTAGATATTTTTTTTGTTTTTCTTTATTACTTTAAATATATATATTATTATTGTTTCGCAAAATATACTAATATTACTAAGATGTTGCTAATTTTTCATAAGAAACATAACAAATAATATAAAAAAAATTCATACTAATATACTCTAAATTATTTTTTATACTACAATAAATATCAATCTTAATTAAATAAATGATATAAATAACTAACTATATTAAATGATGTATATAATTAAAAAAAAATCAAAGCTTGAAGGGTGAAAAAAAAAGGCCCAACCAATACCAAGTAAGGCCTATAATTTCAATATCCTCACCCGCAAGACAACTTCGATTTTTCCTTTTATTTCACGACCTCGTATTTCATTTCATCCTAAAATCTCGGTGGTCTCTCTCACAGAGAGCTGATAATACTTTTGAATTTTAGGAGCTATACTTCGAAGAAGAAGAAAAGATAATTTTTTTTACCCTAAGTTTTAGGGTTATACTTTGAACTTTAGAGAATGACCGGTTCAGCCAATACCAAGATTCTGCAAGAGCTGTTGTTGTACGCAGCTAGGGCGGCGCTGAGTTACTGGGTATTGGTCACCGGACTCCGATACCTTGACCCCAACCGTGAATCAACCAAGAAAGCTCTTGAACAAAAGAAACAGATTGCCAAGCGTCTAGGTCGTCCCCTCATTCAAACCAATCCCTATGAGGTACCAATTTCGCAACTTTTTTGGTGTTATTATGCTACTTCTATAATCAGTTCAAAAATGGATTTCTAGGTCTAGTTAAATGTCATGTTTTATTTTGATGTTTGATTTGTGCACTTTACTGTGTGTAGGATGTAATAGCCTGTGATGTTATAAACCCTGACCATATTGATGTGGAATTTGACTCCATTGGGGGACTGGACACTATTAAACAAGCTTTGTTTGAGCTTGTTATTCTACCCTTGAAACGGCCCGACTTGTTTTCGCATGGCAAGCTTCTTGGACCACAGAAGGGGGTTCTGTTGTATGGACCCCCTGGCACTGGGAAAACCATGCTTGCAAAAGCTATTGCCAAGGAGTCTGGAGCAGTGTTCATTAATGTGAAGATATCTAACCTCATGAGCAAATGGTTTGGGGATGCGCAAAAGCTTGGTAAGTGTGTGCTATCTGTTTATGAGTACTTCTATAATTCACCATAAAATTATCTTGTAGTATATTTTGATATTACATTGATTTTTTGTTTGTTCATATGATTGTTATGATTCTCTTAGTTCAGTAAAATATAAGTCTTATGTTTTTCAAAAATCCTTATGTTCGCGCAAATATCTTTCAGTTATTGATGCTTTTTTGGCTTATGTAAAAAAAGTTTGGCATATCAATTATTGTAATAGCTGTATATAATTTGTCATTTTGGATGTATAAGTTGAATGTGTTGCAATCCTGTTTTACTCATTGTTAAAAGTGGTATCGTGTGGAGTTGTATGGTAGTCATGCCTTCATTGATAATATATGATTAGAGCAGTTCCAACACGATTTCTTTGCTTAAAAGGGAATTTTAGTTCAACACAAAATTTACTAGTTTAATCTTGAATTTTGAATGCATGACAAACAATTTTGGTTTGAGGTTGGTTTACCGAACTACTTGGAAAGGACAAAGATGACTCAATGTATGAAACATGCGAAAAGACTCTCCTCCTCCAACGATTTTTCTTTTCTACACCGGAGTTATTTCTCTATTCACTTTGTTGAGATATTGGAATCGAAAGCACAAACACTGCTTGCAACTTGCATGGCCACATGTCAGTGTCTGACACGTGTCAAACACCTGCACGACATGTGTCAGAGAAGTGAAGAGTGTTCCAAAAAAAGAAAAAAAAACAAGACATAGAAGGGACACGTTTTTACAAAATACTTTATGGGTTGAAACATGATTTTAAAGCCCAGGAAAAAAAACAAGACAACAACAACCCACCCTTATCCCTTATCCCATTAAGTGGAGTTGGCTACTTGGATCAATTTCTGCCATAATGTTTTATTAAAGACTATGCTTCCATCCAAAATTTTATGTTGACTGTCGACCCTCTCCTTTTATCTAGGCTTGAGACCGGCTATGTATAGCAAAATTAACATAGGTAGGATTAGAAAAGAAACAATATAAATTAAATATTACTTGCCCTATTCCAGTGTTATCAAATATCTGTGGCGCTATGGCGGATATACATGGCGGTTTTTGGGCTCGCCGCAATGGTAAATATTGGCCGATATCACGGGTTTTCCGCCATATTCTGCTATAACGGTGTCGCAAAGTGTCTAGTATGGCGGAATTTGGCTCTCTATCATGGACCGCTATTCGCCATGGACAACACTGCCCTATTCATACTCTCTTCTAAACTTTCTTTGTCGTTTGACTTTGATGTTCACTAGGTTTGACTCTTGGCTCTTATTTCCTTTGCTGTGTAACATTATAACATATTTTGCTTCTGCGTTTTTTGCTCTTTGTATAGTGCTTCTGCTTTTTTTTTTCTTTGTTGTATAACATCATTAAGTGTGTTTTCATATCTCTTTGCTTACTTCCTTTATTTGCTACTGAACAGTAATGTACCATGTCTTTGTTTGATGTAATGTGTGTGTATTTGCTGCTGTACAATACTTTTTTAAAATTGTTATTATTTTTATATTATAGTTAAAAAAACTTGCATGCTTGTTTTCATTGTTCCTGTTGGTTAGTTTACTTTATTAAAATGAAATTTGTTCTTGTTAAAGAAAGCATTACTATGTCATGTTAATAAAATGCTAGATTTTTTGTTTTGTTTTTAGTACTAACACTATTATTAGTTATTAACTCTAGTACTAACTCTAGTAGTATTAATATTATTTTTGAAGTAATGTTTTTATTTTAAAATTTTATTTTTAATACTAACTCTAGTACTAATGTTATTTATTATTATATATTTTGTTTTAAATATTTTATTTTATCATATTATAATAAATATATATGATGGTGTCGGTGTCTAATAAAAATATTAGCGGTGTTGTGTCGGAGTCTCTCTCTCTCTCTCTCTCTCTCTCTCTCTCTCTCTCTCTCTCTTTCTGTGTATATATATATATATATATATATATATATATATATATATATATATATAAAGAAATACTTTTCAATCTCAAAATTTGGTATACAGAGCAAGGTTTTAGAATCCTTATTTTTTGGGTATACTACTGCATTGTATTGTTGTCGTTACTGGATCTCTTCCACCATGATCAGAACCCACTGATTGACTGTTACCTGAAACCCCTTGTCATAATCTTCTCCACATGCTGCCGCACTCATAACACCTTGCTGGTGTGTGTGTGTCCTGTACCACCCTTTGTGCATCTGTTTGCGATGACACTTGTTCCACTATGCTCGGTTTTCTCTCTTGGTTCTCTGAGGTGTGTTTCTACCGTTCTTTTGCTTCTACACATTGATTTTCCACTATCTCGTCTGTTAGCATCAAATCTTTGAGTCCGTTGAGTCCACTTCTTTATCTTCTGGTCCGCTCGCTGGTGATATCCACCATCTTTGAACTTATATTGCATCACCCCTACTTCACGGTCCTCTCGCTGGTGATATCCACCATCTTTGAACTTATATTGCATCACCCCTACTCCACTACGTAATTCAGCTCCTATTCCAAGTGCCTTTACCCCTACTCCAGCTCCTTCTGGGTCTCTTGATTTACCCATCTCCATGTTAAACCCATAACCCTTATCTTATTTATAATTGTGAGTCTTACCACAATTTATCTCCCACCTACTGTGCTTCTTAGGGATGACTATTGGACCCATCTCTAATGGATATCTGCAAAATTTACCCACAACGGATAGGATAAAAATCCCGCCCCATACCCCCACAATATATATGTGTTTTTATTTTAATTATTATGTACACAAGTTAATTTATCAATTTTATTAAATACATCACTATTAAACTTGTATGCATTTTAATATAAATGTTTGTTTATTTTTTAACGCAACAATAACATTCTTGGATTTTTTTAGTGTTATAAAAAACTTAAAATTACATGATAAATTATAAGTGATCAATTATTTTTAAGAGAACTGCAGGTAAACGGGTATGTGTACATGTACTTAGGTACCCATAGGGTATGGGTACAAATGTTGGTGCCCACGCAACTATGGTCTCGAGTACGAAGATTTTTTCAAAATGTGGATATGGGAATGGTACTATAGTACGCTGCCCATGTCCTACCCATTACCATCCCTATTTTGTTTCCACATTTTCATATGTTTCTATTCCTAAAACTATTTAAGAAGCACTATCCCATCAAGATTAGAGGCAAAGAATACTCAATGAAATGTCAACTTTAGAATCTAATTGTTCTTGGGAGCTTATTCCACTTCCTTTTAGGAAAGATCTTGTAGGTTACAGGTGAACATCTAATGTTAAGGTGGATCCTAATAAACATCTAGATCGATTCAAAGCCAGCCTAGAGGAAAAGGGATATACTCAAGTCTAGTAAGATACATGACCCACCAGCCAAAATGGCATAGTCTCTTTTTGGACATGGCTTCCACGAAACCACAGCCTCTATTTCAATTGGATATCTAGAATGTATTTCTATTTGCTGACTTGGAGGAGGAGATTTACACAGAGCAACCTCCTGGATTTGTCGCACAGGAAAAGTGTAATATGATAAGTAAATTGCACAAGTCTTTGTATGGTTTGGAACAATCACCTCAAACATGGTTTGGAAGATTTAACAAAGAATTGCAACAATTTGGGATGATGCGCTTGGAAGCAAATTACTCTGTTTTTATCAAATGCTCCTCGTCATTCAAGTATATCTATCTAGTGGTTTATGTTAATGACATTGCGATTATGCTCCTCGTCAATCAAGTATATATATCTAGTGGTTTATGTTAATGACATTGTGATTATTGGTGTTGATTTTGAGGGTATCGAGGCATTAAAACAACACATGTTTCAAAACTTTCATAGTAAGGACTTGGTTCCTCCTCGTTACTTTCTTGGAATTGAGGTGGCTTTATCGAAGTCAGGTATTGTTATCTCTTAAAGAAAGTATGCTCTTGATATTTTGGAAGAGACATGTCTTTAAGTTTGCAAACTAGTTGATACTCCTATGGATCCTAATGTAAACCTTCGTCCTAATCATGGGGAGCTTTATACTGATCCAATCAGATACTGAACATGTAAACTAATTGAATTACCTCACCATGATTCAATCTGATAAATCTTTTCTGGTCAGTGTAGTAAGTCAGATTCTCAACTCTCATTGTGACAAGCATTAGCATGCAGTTATTCAAATTCCTAAATACATTAAAGGATCGCTTGGGAAAGGTTTTTAATGCAAGAGGCAACATCAATGCCATTGGATATACATATCTCGATAGACGGTCTACATCAGATTACTGTGCTTTCATTGGTGGAAATCTGATTTCACGGAAGAGCAAAAAGAAAATTATGAAAATTGTCGTTACTCGATCAAGTAAAAAGGCCGAGTATCGAGCCATGGATCATGCCACATGTGAATTATGTCCCTCTCCCCTTGTGTCCTATTTATGTGTGTCCACCTCTTTCACTAACTGATAGTAACACTTCTGTCCTGAACCTATGATCTATGTTGCTGACGGAATAATAAGAAAATGGGTGCTTATATCATTCAATTCCATTTGCTTGGGTTTGGCCCATTGTGTTTTTAATAGAGGTTAAAGTAGAACTTCCCATGTGCTCTTTTTCACTAATACTGTAACTGATCAATTTGGGTTTGGCTCACTAGGTCGAGAGAAACGGACCCAACGTATAAAAACCTACATATAGGCTCCACATGCTCATTGAAATCCAACCTTTCCTGAGAGATATGCTTTGCTGTTGTAGCCTGGAGGAGTGTGATGCTCGAACAAAGGGCATAGAGAGATGTGCAAACAGCTCATGCGTGAAGAAACCCAAAGGCTAGAGAGAAAATCAGCTGACAAACTCAATTGAAGGAGGCTAGCACAGTTTACTGCTAGATTTAAGCTTGACATCCTGTTAATACTTTAACTTTTAACCTAGAAAACGGACTTTGGTAACTAATTAGAGAAATCCAACCCGTGCAACTCAGTTTGTACTTGCACCAGTGAAATCGTGAAAGATTAGATATCCAAGTGATTTCACAAGTTAGCACAACGACCCAAGCAATTTCACACGATCTCGCCATATTTCAATTCTGTTTGGGATCAGGATTGTTCAGTATCGAAGATTGATCTTATGAGTTGAAACACGATTTTACTGTACCTTGCTTGTTAGGCACCCAACCACTATCTGTTGGCTTCTATCGGGCTTAGGTGGGGGTGGAAGTATGACAGGAATTTAACTAACTTCTATTTTCATGACTGCCATGCATGGTAGTTCTGCCGACAACCGTATATGACATTCATGCACAACTATCTTGATTGACCTCCTATACTCATGATTGACCTCCCTATCTTGATCTTTCTCCATTATGATGATACATTAGACATTCAAGGACAACTAATAATAGAAAATAGTAATACCAGCCAGTATTCATAACAAATGGTCTACAAGTAGGATGAAACTACAAATATCTCGAATTGTATATGCAGGAAATCTTAGTCCATAGTAGTACACTACTAAATGACTGCCTACAACAACCCTTCTCTAGACTCTGCCATGGTGGGATGTTCATACCACAAGGCTGCCTTATTTTGTCTTGTGAAAGAATATGTAGGTATACAACGTGACTGATCATTGAACTTGTTTTTTTAGCTTCCAATTCTCAAATGTATCATCAATAGGTTTGTTTTCTATGCATGTATATTATTACTGAGGGAGTATTAATTTGTATCTAATTTTTTATGCGGTCAATTTGTTTTGTTCTTTATTAAAGTGTGACTCTTTGTTGTGGTTTATTGCTAATATTTTGCTCTTCTTCAGTGTCTGCTGTATTTAGCTTGGCTGATAAGCTTCAGCCTGCCATCATATTCATTGATGAAGTTGACAGTTTTTTGGGTCAACGCCGTTCATCAGATCACGAGGCTATGCTAAATATGAAAACTGAGTTCATGGCTCTATGGGACGGATTCACCACCAACAGTAAGATTTAAATTAGTTCTCATGTAGTTTCTTATTTGTTGTGTAGAATTTCAAAACAAGTGATAATTTTGATGGAGATTTACTATCTGTTTTTTTTTTGTAGAGAATGCTCGAGTTATGGTACTTGCAGCAACTAATCGCCCTTCAGAACTTGACGAAGCAATACTCCGACGACTTCCTCAAGCTTTTGAAATTGGATATCCAAGCCGGCGAGAGAGGGCCGAGATATTGAAGGTTATCTTAAAGGGAGAAAGGATTGAAAACAACATAGACTTTGATTGTATAGCGGGATTATGTAAGGGTTACACTGGTTCAGATCTATTTGATCTTTGCAAGAAGGCTGCATATTTTCCTGTTAGAGAACTACTGGATAATGAGAAGCGAGGGAAACAAACTCATGTTAGTATATTTGTCATTCTCTTCTTGTTAGCCGCATAGTCGTCTTATTGTCTTTTTCATATCATGATCATTGTAGATGAAATTACTAAGTTGATTTATTTATTTTTTGCGTTTCAGGAACCTAGACCATTATCGCAGTTAGATTTGGAGAAGGCCCTTGCCACTTCGCAGAAGACAACGGTTGCTGCAAATGAATACGATAGAATGAACCAACAGTCATCGTCAAGACGGCCGTTTCCAGGTGAGAGTGACTATGATGTTCAAGCTGCAATCAAGGAAATTTCTAAGCTTATGGGTTCTCACATGATTAACCTCCAATTAGATTCCCAGGATGCTTAAAATGGAGTTTCTTTTGAACACTCTTCTACTGCCATTTAGTATATAGTCCAGATTGTAACACCAGTTTCTTTCTCTGTTTTACTATGTATTATTTTGCCAAAATTTTGTTACTAAACACTGTTCGGTAATGCAAATGTATTTCTGTTCTAACATCCATCAATGATTGAGACATTGGGGAAGTAACTTGCTTTGGAGTGGGATGAACATGTTTATACTTTACTCAACGTGGGTTGGTAATTCATACATGTGTATTTGTTGTCCTTTAGGTCCCACAAGCATATGTGATGATTCACTTTAACACTTGAATGTCAAAAGTTCTTCCCATCCACATTTATTCATTATGGTTTAAGGACCACAAATCTGAACTTTCCAACCTCAAAGCATATTTCTACAGTGAATGCATTAGGACCACCACTCAGGAAGCATATATTCTAGAGTTTGTTCATCATTACTTGACAACTTTTAACGTTTGAGTAAAACATGATGTATGTTTAACAAATTATAGAAACTGGAATAGTGAATGATGCATGAAGGCTCGAGTCTTGAGAGTGTGTTCTTCTCAATGTCTCATGTTTGAATTCTGTTATGTATTAGCAATATTTGTGTTAAGTCAGTTTATACAGCATTTTGTTCTGGTTTTAAATGAGTCTCTGCCAGTAGTAGATGATGAGATTAGTAGGTCTGATATATAGTTTTAAAAAAAACACTAATATTTCTTTTGACATATTTAATGATAATGATTTGGAATTGACTATTCTGTTTAGAAGTAGCTCCATCGGTATCGAAAATCTTGAATTCTTGTGGAGATAGTGTTATGACCTTACAAATGGTTGAACAGAAATGAAAAATAGTATGATACTGAAAATGGCGTGACAATTGTATTATTTAAGCAACATTGAAATCTAGTGTATGCGGATTTTTCGATTTTCTTATGGCTACAATCATTTTGGTCGTAGGTGTTAATTTTTCAGGTTATAAAGCTTATGATGCTGACTCTATCCTATCTTATCTTGAGCCCTTGTTGATCTTAACATAGAGTTGTCCCTATTGTTGATGACATATCCTACTAGATATTATTTTGATTATTAAAAAATAAAAAATTATATATGATATCATACATATTTATAAGACTGTTTTTGAAGACACCTAGGATGTGAACTGCAACACAATATTTAAAATTATCCACGGTTAAATTATAAGATTTATAAAATATTTTAGTGTCTTAATCTTTGTATACATTTTTAATGTTAAAAGTATTTTGTATTATAATAGAAAATGATTAATCTGTTGATGAAGACGATTGTGAAAATGCTTTTGATGTGGTGTCTCTTGTGTAGCTTGTATGTCATTCGAAGGATATCAAGCATCAATCATGTGATAAAAATGCTCGATTATATTTAATTTAAGTAATGATGATTTACTATGAGACGCTAAATACACATGGTCTTTACACATGTTACATGAACTCTAAATTTTTTGACGGAAAGCCTAAAAGACTTATGAGCGTAGTTCAAACGCTTCTATAAAAGAATTCCTATATTCCCCATTTCATTTTCTTTACACATTTCTTCCAGCTTTCTACTATTCAAACCTCTTTCAGATATTAATTCCTTCTCTTTTTCCCCTTTGTAATAACAATGGTTAAGGATTTAGATAAAATGAGTTTTCGTAGGGCCCTAGATTGGCGTAAAGATTTTAGTCTTGTGAGATCGAGGGCTTTAGTAGTCCTAGTAGCGATTGCGATAATGGTAGTGATTTCTTTTTGTTTTATGTGTTCCTAGGAAACAAAAAAAATGGTTTCCCCCTTCGGACTGTCTAATGAGGCCGAAGATATTGGGTCCTTTTGTACTATTAAAAAGAAGATAATCTCCTTTCAGAAGGAGGTTGAGATCTCTTCTTTAGTAGACGAAAAGATGGTTGTATTAGAGGCTTGTTCACTAATAGAGAGGGTTAACATGACCATCTCTCCCGAATCCTCTCCTTTCTTCTACTTCTACCAACCCTTCATTAAGGACATGAAGAGTCTTTTCCCTTTTCCCCTTTCGAGGTGAAAGTTATGAGAGTCCTTAATACCGTGCCTTCTCAGCTAGAACCTAATAGTTGGAGCTTAGTTGGGCAATTTAAGATGGTGTGCCAAGCGTTGGAGATTTCCCCTACCATAAGGGTGTTATTTTCATTTTACGCCACTAAACCTTCTATAAAAAGGGGGCTAGGTGACCCTAGGTGCCATTTTGGGGAAGGCCTTAATCAAACCCCACTCTAATCATGACATGAATTGGAAATACAACATTGTACAAGTGAAAGGGTGTGAGGGTTCCCAAGTCGACGTATGGGTGAATGTAACCCATCTCTTCCCTCTGACCTTGACGGACAACCCCGTGGTGATTGTAGGGTACAACTATAAGTAACTTACATCCAGCAAGACCAAAATGGTTCGCCTCCTAGAGAAATTTGAAGTCATGAAGTTCTATATAGTGACCGAGATGTGGTAAGAAGGTGGTGACTCCCTTAATGAATACCCGAGTAAGCTTTGAATGTTTTGATGTCTTCATATGTATCCTTTAGAGGTGTGCGACCGTTATTTATTATCTTATAGATCAGATGGATAATATCTCTTAAGAGGAGCGAAAGAAGAGATGGGATAAAATCAAGGTGGCGCGTGAGAAAACATATATCCCTCACATCCATCTTGAGGGTGTTGTTGTCAAGGGAAAAAAAGGTTGGCCAAATTCAACCCTCTGACTCACCAAGTACCAAGGCCTAGTAGCATGAGAGGGATTCTTCCATGGTCGCTGGGGGCAGATTTGTTCTACCTAACTCAAAGGAAGCAGGTAGTCAGAATTCTTCGGGCAAGGTTCTACCTTAGCAGTCATTTTTGTGGAATAACTTTGGTTTTGACGTTGTCAAGTTTACCAGCCCCTACCTTCTCCCCCCGAAGACTTTCTTGGAAACTATAGGGTTCTCAACACCAATCCTTTCCCCAAGCTATTTAATATGAAGGAGAATCACTTGTTAAGGCGGCTGACACTAAAGCGTGTCGACAGGGAGAAGCGAGACTAAAATGAGAATGCGCTGAGAACGAAGCTCAAGTGTTATGAGGAGGGTTATGCCAAGGTCCAGGAGTTGCTTGAGTCCTTGCAAAAGGAGAATGAGTCTTGGGAGACTAAGTTGGGAAAGATGGATATCAAAGCCAAGTATTTGGCCACCCTAGAAGAGACTTTGAAGTCATATTTAAAAGTCTCCATTTGCTTAACGAAGGAATCAGACGACATTGTGTCATAACTTAAGGATGGCTTGGTGGCAAACTCTAATACCTACTTCGGGCGTGCGAAGGAACATGCATCCTTCTTCTACAATTCACTAGACCCGAGCATGTTGGATATCTTCAAGGTAATCTGCGATGTCTAGCTAGTGGATGATGATGATGCGTTCTGTTTAGAGCCCCTAGGATCTCCCTTAGTTGCAGGCGCTCTAGATGGCCTCGATGGCAACACGACGAGAGATGAGAGCCGGCGACTCATCACTCGAAGGAGGTACCTGATGACTTCTCGGCAAGTGTACCGATAATGTCGTAGTAATAAAAAAGATCAAATCCACATGGACTGCTATTTAACATGATAATATTGCGCAAAGCATAAAAAATACTAAATGAGGGGGGGGGGGAATTCAGGTTTTAATTGCGAAAATAAAATAAAATGTTCTGCCAATAATACGAAAGCGGTCAGGTTGTGTGTAGAATCCCATATTTCTCTACTGTTGATATTCGATGCATTACATGAATGATATCGTCACTATAATTCCACGACGAATTAACAAAACTAATATACCCAATCCCTTGGTGTATAGCTCATTAATATATACTCAGAGTTTTCTATCCCTAGTCCACCAACGTAAGCACAATTAGACAATGCAATAGAACGTTAATTCCTAAGCCACAACTCGAGGTCTCCTATCCCTATTCAACCGGCATAAGCCCAACAATTGTCATAGGTCCAACATATAGACTAATGGTCAGTATTCTCAATGTGCCCAAATCCAGATTAAAAGACTATGTCATATAAAAAGCATTAAGAACAAGGTGCAATTGAATATAATTATAACTAAAATTATTCATGCAATATCAAATCAAACATATGTCCCAACAATATTAAAATAGGTTCATCAAACACAACCTAACCTAAAGAGAGTTAGCTACTCATAGTGCAAATTACAATACCAAATACAAATAAGAAGGTTGCATAAGAAATCCCTTGAAGAATTGGCCTCTAATGGCTTCAAATGCAATGACAGAGTGTCATCAGTACCCTTGGAGGAGGTAAACTTGGAGGATGGTAATAAGTGGATTTTTTGTTACTATTTTCTTGGCCCTTTATGGCTTTTTTTCTTTCTATTTTTGTCCATGTGGGGGCTTTCTGTAAAAATACGAACTGTTGCGCCTTTTAGGTGTCTTTGTTTTAATTGTCTTACTCTTATCATCACTCTTACTATGTGATTTGGTTGTGCTTTAAGTGACTTTTTATAATTTCTCAAGGGCCCTATTTGGGCCCTTTGTCGATATTCCCCCATAAGTAGCAAAAATATTTTGCGAAGATTCGGTGTATCTTATAGCCAAAAAAGGGGATAACAAGGATTCTTGCATGAGGATCCAAAATACTTGATCGCCTCGAAGGGAGGCAAGGATCTCTTATTAGGATCCAACGTTTTTATCACCTCGAAGGGAAGCAAGGGTCCCTCGTAAGGATCCAATGTTTTTTATCACCTCGAAGGGCGGCAAGGATCCCTCATGGGGTTCCAACGTATTTGGTTTCCTCAAAGGGTGAAAAGGATCCCTCATGGGGTCTAACTTTTTTAATCTCATCAAAGGGTGACAAGGATCCCTTATGGGGGTCTATCATTTTTAATTGCCTCAAAGGGCAGCAAGGATCCTTCATGGGGGTCTAACATTTTTAATCACCAAAAAGGACGACAAGGATCCCTCATGGGGGTCCAGTGTTTTTAATCGCCTCAAAGAGAGGTTTCCTACAAAGAAAAAGGGGAGACGATCATGTAAATAATTAAAAAAAAACGAGGAGCCTCATTAAAAACCCTTTCTCCCACATGAGGCAAAATGAAAAATAATGTTTCCCTAGAAAAATGACTTGTTCTTACAAACAACAACGGTATAACATTCACCTGAATAAAAAAATAGCAACAAAACAAGAAAAAAATGATAAAAGTGATAGTGCTCTTGGATCCTTCCCACTGAGACTTCACTTTCCTATCTTCTCGCCTTTCGGAAGGGGAGCCTCCCCACTTTTAAGGGCCACCCCAGGAGGTTTGATTCTTTGTACCATGCTTTTAGTGTTCACGCCTAGATTTTAGGCTCTTTTTAGCCTTAGAATTTCCAGCCTATATATCATTTCCTAATGACTTTTTGGTTTCCTTGGATGACTCCAACCTACCCGTGAAAGAGCGGTATTTCATGCATAAATATAAAGTAGTTAAGGTGGTGCCCAACTGATTAAAATTTGGTTTCCCTATGATCATGTTATAAGAAGATGAAGTGTCTATAACCAGGTACCTGACCTTGATCTGCTTGGATTAATCCCCTACTTCGAAGGCGGTCTTCAATGTTATGCAACCTTTCACTTGTACTTGCTCCCCAAAAAATCCAACTAGTTACTCCTTGAAAGCTTTTAGGTTATCTAGGTCAAGGCAAAGTCTACCAAATGCATCCCAATAGAGGATATCTATGGAGCTTCCTTGATCTACCAAGAGTCTTCTAATTTCTCAGTCATCACCTCACGGTGATGACCATGGGATCATCGTTATGGGGATGGACACATGCTGCATCCTTTTCTAAAAAAACAATCTCAACTTCTGGCATCTTGATCTTGGCTTCCTTCAGATTTGTGGGCAAATCCTCTTTATTTAATACATGGTAAGCATATATTTTTCGGAAGGCACTAGTCTTTCCACCCTCAACAAATCCTATTGCGATAGTATTGAGCATGTGGCATACAACCTTGCCCTTTTTTTGGCCTCTTCTTTGGATGGATCCTTCTCTTTCTAGGTCTGGGGCTTCCTGTATCATCGCACCCGCAAGAGCTGGCCCTGCTTGACCCTTGAGAGGAGTCTCCTTTGACATATTTCTTAATTTCCCCTCCTGGATTCAACACTCTATCTCTTTCTTCAGCTGGTAGTAGTCTTATGTGTGATGTCCTTTAACCTTGTGAAACTTACACCATTTTCCAGGCTCAAGCCCTATAATATCATCTTTTGGAGTTCGGGGCGCATGTATATTATGCTAGTGGAGAACCTCCCACCATATATGCTCGCAATAAGTATTCAGTGGTGTGAATATCTCCATGGCCTTTCCACCTTGGTTAAACGTCACTTTATCCCTAATGAGCGAGATATAGTTGTTCTTCAGTGAGTTCTGCAAGCCTTCAATGTTCGTTTATATATAACTTTACCCTTGTAACCACCTATGCTAACAAAGATTATGACCTTTGGGCGAGGGACTCATTGAAGTTCCCTGATTTGAGACCATTATGAAATGCTCATACAAACATTTCTTAGTTCAGGTGTATGACCTTTGTGGCGGATTTGTTTAAATGGCCGAGGTACCCCCCATAGTGACTCTGATGGGCCTTGTGGAATGTTAAATAGGCTGGTGGTGGACATCTTACTATGTCGACTGAATGTGAAGATGTGCACAAGTTTTTTCACCAAATCTTGCTATCCGGTGATGGAAGTTTGAAGTAGACCCATGTATCATCATAAGTATGCATCCTTGAAAGTGTTAGACAAAAGAATTCATTTCATAGAATTAAGCGCTTAGATGATGGCCATTTGATTGCTGATGGAGGTGACATGCTTGTAAGGATCGCTACGCCCGTCAAACTTCCCCAAAGAGGTAGGCTTGAAACCTTCAAGGGCAAGTGCTTCCCATATTTCATCTAAGAGGTGCTAGGGATCTATCACCTTTATCTCTTCTGTGGGGATAAACTCATGCTTGCGTGTTGGATGTTGAGGACGTAGTCCTCTAGAGTTTAATTTTAACGGTGCAATTCATCCATGGTGGCGTGCATCTTTGATATGGGATTGGGATCGATGTTACATTTGTATCCTTATGTGCGGAAGATTGTTCCCTCCTAAGAACCATGATTGGGGATTGTTAGGGAGATGAGTATAGGTTTTGGTGAGTGGTGAAGTGGTGTGATAATGAAAAGTGTGGTCCAGGTTAGTTTTAACGGGAACCCATAGTGGGTCCCATTGTACTTTCTAAAAGAAGTACAAATGTGTCGCACCCTTATACCGGTAGGGATGGCCAAAGGCTTTATGACTTGCGGTGGTTTAGGGAAAGCTCATGGTGGCGAGGGACCCTATTTTAAGGTGTTTTATATGGGGTAAGAACAAACTCACGAGGGTGAGAAGCTCCATATTATGTGGGTATTTCATGGTGAATTAAGAATGTTCCCTCAACCTTAGGATTGGGGTATTTATAGAGGCCTATGGGCCTGGATTTGGGGACTCCTAAGAAGTTGTAACCATTCCATCTTGATTAGGAAGCTATTGATAACCTAGTTCCTAAGGAATCATGACCAAGACTTCTTTCACATGCAATTATATGTTAAATACACATCACCCTCCATGTTTCTCATCAGAGCGAGCCACATACTGAGTGAGGGTTATGTCTGGGCGGCATATTTTGGGGCAAACGCCTGATAAGGATTGGCCCCGTATCTCATCATCGTGGGTCTTTACAAATATATCACTTTAGTTTGCATATAAAGTGATAATTTTGTGTTTTATATTCACTTTAGGAGTTCTTATACTTCAAGTGTGTTATTAGAGAGAGTTTCACTTGCTTCGTCTTTGATGTTGGAGGTTCTCAAATTCCAACTTCTTTATAAATAAATATGCTTCTTCCTAAAAATGCTTCTTCCTAAAAATGCTTCTTGTTCCTATGGAATTTACTCTTTTTCCCTTTTTCATTTCTGAGTTTTCCTTTGTGCATGTACTTGGAAAATAAAGGAAATCGAAACGCAGGAATGCCCTTTGTAAAGCCTAGTGATGCCATTTTTTTCCATGTGAAGACTTAAGGAAAATGTGTTCATGGATATATGAGCCTCAAAAAATAATTCTACTTGAATAAAGAAGTTTCTTGACATGTCCAATAAACACAAAGATTCTCCAAGACTCTTGTGCAAAAGTCCTCCAAAGACTCTTTTTTGTCCCTTTATAAAAGAAGCATAAAACTTGAAGATTAACACTAACTCTACAAAACTCCAATGAAATTCAAAGAGAAGCTACTCTGTTAAAAAGTTTGCACACATTAGGCTTAGAATTTCTTAACAATTGTATATTCTATAAGTTCTTAAGTCTTAGAGTATTTCTAAGTTTTATTTTGTCTACACCTCTGATTGTATATCAAGTGTAATTTTTACCCTAAATCTCTTAACTGATTGTTAAAGAGTCAAAAGTATCTTGCTTTAGTGCTTGAAAATTTGAAGTATTTTACTTGTGTGCTTGAGCATAAAAGTATCTTACTTGAGAGCTTGAGCATTGAAAGTCTCTTGCTTGTGTGTTGGAGCATAAAAGTCTCTTACTTTATGGTTTGAGGATTGAAGTCTCTTACTTGAGGGTTTGAGCATTGCAAGTCTCTTGCTTTGTGCTTGAGCATTTGTAACCAGATTTGATTATAGTGAAAATCCCTTGGAAGTAAAAGGGGACTAAACTACTCTCAAGTTGTGAGAGGAACCAGGATAACTGATGCATGTCTTTGCTTTTAATTTCCCGCTTTCTGATCTTATCATTCCACTGCTATCAACTTTGTTACTCTGAGTCAGATTCTATTTCAGAATCTGATAAGGAATTTCAGAAGTTAATCTAGTATCTCTGAGTCAGAATCTGAACCAAGTGTTCAAAATTTGATTGAGATCCATCAGAAGCAGAAGAAGCAAATAACTTAGAGGAGAAAAAGCCAACACAATTCAACCCCCTTCTTGTGTTTTTCTCGCCTTTAGTTGGCATCAAATCAAGGTCTGTGCTAAACACTTAATAGTGGTGTAAAAAAGATCCTTAGGAAAACACATTTTTTATAATGGCTGATTCTGAAGTATCTCACTATGGTGATGGTATTGCCAGTCCACAACCTAATCCTTGTGGTGTTATTAATCATGATGATAATACATATGGAAGGAACAACTATGTTACTAGACCTCCAACATTTAGTGGAGACTCTACTGAATTGGAATGGTGGAAAAGAAAGATGTACACACACATCATAGGTCTTAATAATGAGCTGTGGGATATTCTTGAAGATGTCATTGATATTCATGTGAATGATGTAGTAATGGTAGCTGATAGAAAAATTCTCACACCAACTCAGAAGAAGATTTACAGAAAACACCACAGAGTGAGAGGCATTCTGGTAGATGCTTTGCCTCACTTTGAGTACATAAAGATCATTGACAAATCTATTACAAAAACTAATTTTGAATCTTTATGTATTACTTATGAAGGAAACCAATAAGTTAAAGACGCCAAAACTAATCTTCTAGTTCAATAATATGAGTTGTTCATAATGAAAGAGGATGAAAACATTTAAACCATGTTCTCAAGGTTTCAAGTTCTTGTGTCTAGACTTCAAGTCTTGAACAAAAGTTATACCATCCCTGATCATGTCAAGAAGATTCTTAGGAGTCTTCTTGTTAGATACAGACCCAAGGTGACAACTATTCAGGAAGTTAAAGACTTAAACAATATCAGTTTTGAACGTCTGACCAGTAATCTCCAAAGCCATGAGTTAGAACTCAATGGAGATGAAGAACAAATCAAGAAATCAAAGTCTCTGGATTTGAAATCTATTGGGAAGTCTGTTAAACCTTCACATACTTGGGAACATAAAGAAGCCACTCATGCTGAAGCTTCTGAAGAAGATTCAGATGATGATGAAATAACTCTCATCATAAAGAGGTTTCAGTATCTTACTAGCAAGAACAAAAGGTTCTCTGGCGAAAGATTTGGCTTCATAGGATTAATCTCCAAGTTCAACAAAGATGATTAGAAATGATGCTTCAATTGTTATAAGCATGGTCACTTTATAGTTGATTGTCCAGAGCTTTAGAAGGACAAATCCAAAATGGGAAGCTTCCAAAAGAACAGCTTCAGAAGCAAGTTCAAGAAAAGTCTCATGGAAACATGGGATGAACTTGATGAAGAAGAAGAAGCCAATCTAGATTTGATGGCTTCAACATTTCCTGACATAAAATCAAAAGTTAATTCTGACTCAGATTCAGAGGATGAAGATGAGGTATTCTTTAAACTCTCTAGATCTGATTTAACTACCTTATGTCAAGACCCTATGGGTTGATATCAGGAGAAAACAAGACATATGAAAATTATACAAAAGCAATATTGTCTTATGAAAGATGAATTAAATATCTCTAAAAACAAGATTGAAAAAATAGAAATAGAACAAATTGCTTTAGTAAAGGAAATGTCTAAAAACCCCTTGATGATTATGAAATGGATCTTCAGGAGTTTGTCATAATTGGCGTAAATAAAACCAAACTTGCATCCATGATCTATGGTGTAAGTAGACGCAAAGGAGAAGGTATTGGTTACTTTGAAAGCTTGAATAAAACTATATAAACTTCTTCTTTAAGCCATGCTTAAAAAGGTTCGCAATCTCATTTTGTATCTGCTGATAAAAAGGTTTTGAACCAATCAGAACATATAACTACAGAATCAGAAGTTCTGAAGAAATCAGAACCAATGATTCTTAAGTCAAAGGTTCTAAAAGAATCAAAACTCGAGACCTCAAAGTCAAAGGTTTTGAATAAGATAGAACCTAAGACAACAAGTTACAAGGTTCTGAAAGGTCCAAAACCTAAGGCCATGATTCATTCAAGACAACAAACTCTTAAATCTAATGTTTTGAATGATCCAAATCCTTATTACATAGCTAAGGCTCAAAATAAGAGGAAGCCTATTAAAACTAACCTCAAAGGACCCATAAAATTATGGGTACTAAAAATGAGATTATCTTTGTTGTAGATATGCGAAAAGGGAAGAACAAGGCAACCGTTTCAGTTCCCGGACAATGGTTGCTTACAACATACAACAAAAGAACATCCTATGTTCCAAATCTTAACTCTGAAGGAGGAAGAAAATGTGGAATCTGGAAGAAACCAGTAAGGAAAGATTACTGGTAGTGGGAAGACTGAAGCTGATTGATCAATTGATATGGCCTCTGAAAAGGTTCATAATGGTTATCAAGAGATAATTGTTGGAACAAAGCAGTTCCTCTAGAATAATCTCGGTAGCAGAAGTAAGCATATCAGAAGCTGGACAAAGGTATGGAAACTTCTGTGTTTTTACTTAACAGTTTATAAACATGATATTTTAATATTTGTGTAGAAGAATATCAGAAGTATGAAAGTAAAATTCCATTTCATTATGATAATACTAATTCTATATGAGTAACCAAGAGTCTTATTCTATCTCAGGATCAAGCACTTTGAAAACCTTTTAAAATTTTGTGCTTGCTTCTAGATGGAGAATCAGAGTCTGATGATGATCAGAAGCTACTGTGATTAGAAGCTCCAAACTAGCTTCTAGTGAATAGTAGTATCTGGAGCATCTTAACTTCCGAAGCTCATAATAAAACTAACTACTGCTGATTAGCACACAAGTGAAAAAAAATTTCATCCGCCTCTGACACCTGTCGACTTATGTGTCATGAATCTGAAACGTCTTCTGACACGTGAAGGTGGCAGGAAACACAAGAAATAGGGGTTTGATTTGGGTTTCTAAAAACAAAGTCTTTTTCAAAACCAACTCAATAAAGCAATGTCACGAACAAAAAAAATAACAAATTTATTTTTATACTAGTTCGCTGTTAACGAAGCTACCTCCAGTCCACCATATCATGGTGATTTCGCCTTCTCAAGAGGGACTTAATCCACTATAATAAAAACCTGATTACAGACACCACAAATACAAACCGTCCTTGTGTTCTTGAGTCTATCTGACTAAAACCTAGTCACTCAAAGAAAACTCAAACAAATTTGAGATTTATAAGTTGTGTTTACAAAGAATGCTTCTAAAAAGTAGATTAACACAAGTTAATTCAATGAATATTTCTCATACAGTAACGAGCAAAAACTCTTGTGTGTTTACAAAGAATATACACAAAAAATATTTACTAAGGAAAAAGCATGTGAATATTCCGTAGCGTGAGCGTTATCAAAGCATTAGCAAAAAGTTAACATCTTCTTCCAATCTTCAAGTCTCCTTTATATAGCCATATAATATATCTGTTTGAGGGTAGAATTGGAATACTGAAATGCAACTGTCTCTTTCATAACGGTTTGCATTCAAGCAGAAAAATGATGCAATAGTACTGTCCTTAACCCACAAAATCAGGGTAGTGGTGGAAAATGTGATATATTACTGTGTACTATTTTCCTGATACAATTTTTTTTGATTTTATCTTCTAATCTTCAGAACCTTGGTCTTCAAGGATCCTTAGAATGATCAAGTGACAAGTTGACAGAATCTTCAGAACCTTGGTCTTCAGAGTCTTGACATAGTTCCTCAGAACCTGGTCTTCAGAGTCTTTAGATCTTGTTCTTCAGAATATTCAAAACTTGAGCGCAGAATCTTGAAGGCAGGAAAACCTTCAAAGGCGAGTCACAGTCAGAAGCTTTATCATGAACTTTCATCAAAATAGTTGTCTTAGAGCTTTCTAGAACTTGACAGTATCTTGTAAAGCACTTGTATCTCCTCAAAGTCAGAGCGTGTTGATTCCATAATCTGATGATGTCACACGTCATTGCTTCAGAGTCATAACCTGTTAGCAAATGCTACACACTAGATAAAAACCATTAATGTACAAAATTGTTCTCTAATGCTAAGTCTGGTGTGTAGTGAATGGTTGCATTTTAGAAAAACATGTATTCGAGTAAGATGTTGGACAAGATGTCCTGACATGTTGGTTCAACATCGGAGTGTGCTTAGTTTCAGTTTCTTGAAAGGTTTGTTTCTATCATGAGATATCTGAAGATCCTATGAAGATTTATTTCATGAGATGTGTGGTTCAAGAAACACGTGTTTTAAAAGCAAGGGACTGTTTATGCTTTGCCGTGTTTCCTAAGTAAGGATGTCAAAATATTTTAGGAAACATCTGATATGATGGAATCAAATATGCAGAAGATTGTGCAACAGTCCTTGGATCTACTGTTGATCAAGCCCGAAGCCCATTCCTTTCTGGGGTTATTTAAAGATCATTTCTAAACCTAAGGAGGCAATAAAACAACACTGAAAATTGTCCTTGTTAGGGTTTAGTTGTCTGTGTTATTTGTGAGCCATTCAAGTATCTCTTTGATACTTTAATTAGACTTGTGGTATTCAGTTGTAATTGTGAATCACTCATGATATTTTAAGCAAAAGTGGATTTTGTTTTGTATCCTCTGTTTACTATAATAAGTCATTGTCACTATTGTGTGATTGAAGGGAAGTGAGGGGGTCTCATATCTAGGAGAGTCTTAGATAAAAACTTCAACGGGTGGAGATTAGGTGAGAAGTTTGTAAAACCTGGGGTTGTTTAGAACTTTGAGCTAATTTTGTTATAGTGGATTTACTTCTTGGCTTGGATACCCCCAGATGTAGGTGACGTTGCACCAAAAATGGGTTAACAACTATTTGTGTTATTTACTTCATGCTACTTACTTAACCATTGATATTGTTTATGGTATGACAATGTGCTGAACCTGGTGTCATGACATCGTATACGACATCTGGGATCTGCATACCAGAATTTCATCTAAGAAACAATGTGTTGTTATCATCAACACTAAATGCCAGATGCAAAACCAAATCTTTTTCTAACAATCTTCCCCTTTTTGAAGATGACAAAACCATGTATTTTGATGATTTTTTTTACAAGGTTTAATCACATAAAAATATCAGAGCGAGGTTTGTAAGCTCCCTCTGAATTTTATACAATTAAAAATTATTTTCTAGCTTAGAATGTCAGAGTTAGGTTTGCAAGCTCCCCCCTGAATTTAAGACTTAAAACAATCTTAACACATATAAAACTTTCAATCAACATGAAAGAAATAACTTCCCATAAGGCAAAATCCTGGTTGTTTCTCTCTTTCATAAAGTAAGACGTTTGATTATCATCTGATTTCTATCTTCCCATAAGACATAAGCCTTGTGATAATGGATGAAGTAGCTTCCCATAATACATCAGCTTGGGTACATAAGTATCTCATTCAGAGTTCTTGTTTGAGTGTTAGAAAGTCTAGTTATCAGCCTCGTCACAAAGCATAATTTGTCAGAGTATTTAGATGCCTGATTACATAAGCCTTCAAATTCCTGATTGTTTAACTTATGTCTGAGTAAGACCTAGTTGCATATCCTAGTTTTAGAGTGGAACATCAACTTGGTTCACTTGAACATAGTTCAGAACCTGAATAAGCCTTATAACATGAAACACTTGGTTAAAATGATGAACTTTTACAAATTTCTCAGAAATATTACCAAGTTAGAAACATGTTTTGGTTTCAGAATGAAATTAGATATATCAAAATCAGTCATTATTTCTCTCCCCCTTTGTCACCATTCAAAAATAAATAAAAGCAAAGTAAAAATAGGCATCATTAAACAAACATTTCATTTCATTCATAGAATAAGAGAATGCAAAGAACAAAACTGAAATAAACACAAAGTTTTTTTTTATTATTTTAAAACTAGGGTTTAGGTAGGTGTGGCAGTCTTGATAAGAGTTCTCCAAGCATCCCTGCTAGCATATCTATCTTCTCATCCAGACGCTTGAGTTTCTCTTTCACTTCAAAATTCTTAGTCGTCAGACGCTCAAAAATCTTTAGAATGAACTCATCAGAAACCATAGACTTCTTAGCACCAGAGACGCTTGCAAGTTTTATAGAAGGCTCAAAGCAACCAAGGGAGCCTGGACCAGAGAAGGAGGAGAAGTCACAATAGGAGCAGGAAGCAGAAGTGTTGGATTGACCTTCTATAGAAGAGGTTCAACTATACCAGAGAGTATGTCATGGAAGTTTCTCTTTGCTTCTTTCAGGCAAGCAACATCTAGCTCCTTAGAACTGACTCCAATCCAGCTTCAGAAGTTGTTGGTCAAAACACATACCTCAGAGAGGTTTATGTTGGAATCATAATCCTCAAAGAGAGCATTGAGTCTGTCAGTAGCCTCTCCTTCAAACTGAGTCAATAGATCATCCAAGGGAGTGGGGTGAATGTTGGTTTGAAAGGGTGTTTGGCCAGAATAAGGTTAAGGATTATATATGGGAGGGCTAAGATCTCAATATCTGATTTAATGTCAGATCAACTGATTCATCAACATGGATATCAGAGTGAGTGAGGTTTGATGGTTGAGGGGTTTCAGAAGGAATTTGGGAGGTAGAGACTCTAAGATCAGATATATGAGATAGTTTTTGTTGGGTGTAGCGGTGTATTCGTCGCTATATGATCTATCGATTAAATCATAAGCTAAGAGATACATGAAAATTTTCGAGTCGCCACCGCACTTTTATTTATCCAAAGGATTGGCTAAAAAGCGAACAAAAGCCTAAGAAGTTTTACACGTAGAAAACTAATAAAAAGATCAGAGAGTCTGGGTAAGGGGTAAATTACGCAATGGGAAGGTGTTAGGCACCCACTACGTCCTAGGTACTCCTAGGGAGCCCTTTTCACACTTGTTATGCAAAATTATTATTTATTATGACAAAATATTGTGCAAACATGATTGGGATGATGGGAAAAGAATATACATTTTATAATGTTATTGGGTATTGGGTTCGAACGGATGAACCCGTTGCCTACGTACCTTCCATCAAAGGTAAGGATCAGAACGCCGTAGTTCGGCTAAAAGATTTCCAAAAGTGGGTTAGGTTCAATTTTAAACACAAACCCTAGGTCTTACGTTATCCACGGGAGAAAACTCAACCTTATACAAACAACAACGTCCACCATGTGAGAACAGCTTCAACTTGCCAGGGAGGGGTTAACCCTATAATAGGCAAGGAAGACTTACAATTCAATCACTAAAGACAGAAGGTGAGATTAACATCAACCACTAAGATAAATCAAACCTATAGCTCATGTATGAAAACATTAATGGACAAAGCCAAAACAAGTGAATGAGTGGAGTTACTGATTATGATTATGAAAATGAAGTCAAAATATGATTAAGATCAATTCAAATAAGTATTATGAAATGAAGTTTGGAAAAAGGTCAAGGACTTGAGTCCAGGTTTTTAGTTAGAAAAACATGAAGATGTTTGCACAACACTTATGTCACGTTTAAAAGATAAAGTGTGAAAAGTCTAGGACGTAATGAATGATGAATGGATGAAGGATGGATAGTAAAACTTCTTAGAAGGTTCACTTCTTGAAATCATATAGCAGATGATTCAAGTGTGTCCTTTGGAATAGCAATTAATAATAATAAACAAACAAAGCAAAGGCGGATATCGGATGCCAATCAATGGTCTTATACCAATCTCCTAAAACAGAATGGGATGTCAGATGCCACTCAATGGACTTACACTAATCTCCACAGGCAAAGAAATAAAAGCGGATACCGGATACCAATATATGGATTTACACCAGTCTCCTAAAACAGAAATGGATATCAGATGCCACTCAATGGACTTACACCAATCTCCTCAAAAGAAAAACAAAGACGAAATATGAAAGTCAACTGCCAATCTATCTGGACTTAGGTCAACTCCACAGTATGGTCCTAGGAAATCCAATGCCACATCACAGGGACTTACAATGGATCCTCACATACAAGAACAAAAGCAACAATATGATCACAGGTATGCAGATGCCAACTCACAGGGACTTATAATTGCAACCTCTCATACAAACAGATGAACAAGCTATGATCACAGGAAAACAGATGCCAACCTACAGGGACTTATAACTGTATCCTCACATACAAATCAAACAGATCAAATTATGATCACAGGAAAGCAGATGCCAACTTACAGGGACTTATAACTGCGACCTCACATACAAACACACAGATCAAACTATGATCACAGGATAACAGATGCCAACTTACAGGGACTTATAACTGTATCCTCACATACACACAGATAAACAGAAGATATGAGTGACCAATGAGGTCTTACACTCTATCCTTCCATATCACAGGAGCAAATGCCAAAGCAATGGACTTACAATTGTCCTCAATGGGCAAACAACAATGATAGCATCACAAAACAAATGAGATGATCATGCATTAATGGCAATTGATGATGATGATAAATGCATAGCATACAGGCAAACAAATGCATATGAAGCAATCAATCAATCAATGAATAGCAAACAGCACACTCTATAGCCAAACAATGGGGGCTCACACAAGAGGGTTTGACTTTAAAAGTCCACTGTAATGGATAAAGGTCGCTCTTAACCTGGCCATTGAGGGACTCAGGTGAAGCAGATGAATAGGAGATGAGGGGTGTGCCTCATTGCTTCAATCTCAGATAAGAGAGAGCATCAAAGAAAGTGTGGGAGTTCAGAAAGTAGGAACTCTCTCCACATTATTGACTCGATTAGATCTTGGGTATTTATCTCATTGCTTCAACCAGGTACTGGGAGCAAAGAGAGGACACACTGAATAGTGGGGGATAGATTGCTTATCCCTACCTTCCACCAATTGCCTTACTTGAAGGACTTTTCCTGCTTGGGACAATTTTAAACAAACACAGGCATTGCCTCTTAAGGAGGACTTCAGACAGTTTGCCCGGTCAAATAACAGACCGGGTCTCCAGACTACATGAAGAAGAAGTAATTATACCTCAAAGCAAATGCTAAAAAGCAAAGCAAGCAAGCAAGTTCAAAGAACTTAAGCAACTAAAGTACCTGCAAAAGTCAAACCAATTAGTAAACAGTTCAACAATTAAAACAAAGAGAAATGAACCAAAAGTCAACCAACAGAGGGACCAATTGTGCAAGGCACAAAGACTCAAGCATATGAGTCACCTACAAAACAAATGTTAGCACAATATAAACAATTCAAATCAGGCACATTAGAATGATCCTCAAAGCATTGATGCTTAACCTGAAACAGATGAACTCAACATAAGCTCAGAAGACCACTAGGACTAGCCTAGGGTCAAAGATGAAAGAAAAAGGTCAAGGCAGCAAGCAATGTTCAATCAAAGTCAAATTCAATCATGTAGGAAAATAAACACAATTGGATTCAAACTTATATCATGCATCAAAGTCATTTCATATGCAAAAGGATGCAAAGCATGGCAAGAGAAGCATACAAAAGTCAACAGCAAAGACTTCATTCAAAAGTCAACTCAAACATTTTCAAAAATTATGAAATAAATCACACTCAATCCTAACATCTAACATGGTATACATGCAAAATTTCATGGCATTTGGATGAGAGGAAGGCAGTCAACAAAAATCATGAAGTCGAACCAAATTCAAGTAAGCATGGTGAAAGTCAACAAGCAAGGGTCAACTTCAAAAAATCATATCAATTTGAAAACAGAAGAGAAATGAATGAGATTAACACCAATGCAAAGCTCAAAGAGTCTAGTTATCACATATGAAATTTCATGATCATACAATAAGATTTGAGAATTTCACAAAGATTTGGCAATGTGTATCACAAAAAAGTCAACAAATGACCAAGTATGGAAGAAAATTCACAATCAAATGGAAAACAGCATGATTAATTCCAACAAAATTCATACACAAACTAGACATGCAAAGGATCATTCATGCAAAATTTGGGATCATTTGGATAAGAGGAAGCATGTGAACAAAAATCATACATTTGCATATCATTGGTGTGACACAAATTGTCACACCCTAGTTCAAAAATTCATATCTATCAAACCACAAATGAGAAATCCACAAACTTTAAATGGAAATGAAGATCAATGTGTCTAGTTTTACCACAAAAAAATTCAAAGGCAATGGATATAACATGAGAATTTCACAATTGAAAAGGCACAATGTATCATTCATGCATACATGTGGAAAAAACATTTATCAATTAAAATCCAGAACATGGAAAATTAATTAAAATTCACCATAAAATACTAGACTCAAATGTGATCATGATGGAAAAAATTTCATAATTTTTGGAATTAAAATGAGCAAGAAACGAATTGTTGAATTTTGATGAATAATTGAACAAAGTATGAAACACATAGCATGATTAATGGTCAAACACAAGTCAACGGGTGGCAATGCTGTAATTTCCTGTCTCACTAATTGAAACGGCGTCGTTTCAGGGCGCCTCAGGAAATGTTCCTATTGGCCACTAGCCAATGGAACAGTGACGAGCCAAAGGCAGCTCATGTTTTCTGTTTTAGAAGCCCTAAGGTTTACATACAGCAGGGCAAGCTTCATGATATTTCCAGCAAGTTCATCATCTTACAAATAAATTCCAACATACACACACAGCAGCATGGCAATGGTTCACGCGTAGCATCAACATCATGCAGCAAATAAACAACCATAGCATTCAACATATCATCCAATCATCAATCATCATGTAATCATCATCATTAAGCAAGAAGCAAGACAAACTCAATGTGCTTTATGTCAAAAGCACCAAAACAACACAAGCAGGAACATTACTATGCAGGGTTCCCTAAATTGCAGCAAGCAATCATCATCATGTTTCATGGCTCATCAACATCAAACAAGTTTTGAGCAACACAACCAACAGTCTAGCATAATGCACATCAAGCAACAGCAACATACCACATAACTCTCATGGATTTCCTAGGCATGGTCATAAGGTTCAAAAACTGCATCAGGGTTTAGCAGGCAGTTGGTTCAGCAACACACAAACATGAGCATGAAATTCTGGACAGGATGGTTTGAACAACAGCATAAAGTCATCATCAGTTTACAGCATGGCCAGTTAGCATAGCAACAAGTACAAACAACAATATTCAACACAACTCACATGTTTTCATGGCAATGGTTAGGTTTGAACAGCAGGGCAATGGAAATCAATCATAATCAATTGAGATTCAGCATAGTAGCAAAGTATTCATGTGTTCATCAAACATCCCAACAAAACAAACAACAGCACAAAACAGCATGGATATTATGAGCAAGTTTAGGAGATTTCAAACGGTAAGGCATAGCACAGTATGACAGCACATTCATGTTTATCATCATCAAAGCATCAACCATAAAACAATGCAATGTAACCTCATCACTAAGTAATATCAGCTAACAACCAAACCAACACAAACATGGGAAATCTAGGCATAGTTCTAGGGTTTGAGCATGACTGCATATATTCATCATCATAAGCTCGAAAAAATCAATGTGCTCAGAAATCAAAATCACATATGCTAACAACATCCTCATACACCAAACAAAAAGAATGTAGTGTCCACTTCCTCTAATTCATCATGATTAAAGCAGCTCGAGCAAAACAAGCATGGACACAAAAATTTGCAAAGCAGATCTATCACTCAATGCAAAACCATATTACATGAAACAAATTGCAGTGGCACAAACATACCAAAACCTATCTAAAACATCTTGTAATTTGGTGAATGGTGCAGATTGAGTTACTTACTTGTTTTGGAAGAAAATGTGGAGCAGAGCTGCTTTGATGGTTACAAGCTCAAACAGATGAAGCCCTTAGTTTGGAATGATGGTTGGAGGGTAGCTTGAAGCTCAGCAACTCTTAGAAATCCCAGAACCGAAAACTACCATTGTTGGACTCATGAAAATGCAGACCTTGCAATGCTATTCCAGTCAGTATCTTATGATCAGGAATGACTCTTAATGGTGGTTAGATGATGGAAACATGAAGGAATGTTCAAGTGGTTTGGAGATTTCGAGCAAAAATTGCCAAAGGCCACAAATGCAAAAATGAGAGAGTGAGCTTTTCTGGTTGGTGGCTGCTTAGAACTAGGGTTGGAAACAGAAAATGAAGGCTTAAATATCATCTGTTAATCATCATTTAATCATGTGGTAAATTGGTTTTGTGTGTAATGGTCATTTTGCAAATTGCTAATTGTGGAACAAGTGAAAATGGTGGGTGTGTTTGTCTGCACAAATGGGCTGGAAAGGCTGCTAGCAGGCCAAACACAATGCTGCTTGTGGTTGTACAGAAAATGCTGTACTATATTTGCTTTTGTGAAGCCAATTGCCAATTTTGTCAATTTTGCAATTTGATTCAAAATGATGGGAAAATGGTGGTATGATGATGGTTTTAGGCTTGGAACAAATCATAAATGATATATGGAACATTTCCCAATTGGCAAAATGGTGAAAAAGTCCATAAATCAAAAAGTCAAAGTTTGGTCAAACTTTGAATTTTGAAGGAATTGGTCCAAAAATGCCATTTTGAATGGTAGGGTTTTAGGTCATGAAATTTATATTTTGGAAAGAGGATGAAAAATGTGGTTTGTAGGAAAAAACCCCACCAAATTTGGCCTTATGGTTTGAGAGTTATGGCTTGTTGAAGTTCAAAAATTGGTGAAAATGATTTGATCATATCTTGACAACCACACATGGGATTTTGGTGTTCTTGGACTTTTTGAAAATGGGAAGACAAGATCTTCAACTTTCATGTTGGGCAAAAATTCATTTGAAGCTTGTATCATGATGTAAGTTTAAGATCAAGAAGTTTTCATTTTTGGCAGTTGAAATTACAGGTCCACTTTCTATTTCTGGAAAATTTTCTGATTGGCTTGATTTTCTTCCATGATGAGGTTTGGCATGATAGATGAGGCTTATACAAGCATGAATGAACTCCTTCAGATCAATTCTATCCATCAAATTCTTGATTAAATCAACAGTTGACCAAGTTTGACTGTCTGTTGACTTTTCTAGGGTTTTGAGTGACTGGACCACTTCTGATGAATTCCAAACCCTAATTCTTTGAGAACTTGTCTTCAAATGATGTTTCAAGATGTATGAACTTGTGATTATTGATCATGATGCCCAAATTCCACAAGAATGGCCATCATCCATTGCTTTGACTGATCAATGACTGACTTTGACCTAATTGCTGATGATTGCTTCCACTGCAAGCAACAAGGTTAAACAGACAATATTTTTGTACTTTTTGAATGATAAACATATGAAAGCAAAGATATACAAATGCAAAGTATGCTTGGTGATCAAGAAACAAACCCACAAGGCAAATCAACCCACTAGGAGGGAAGCAAAGGCATGCAATGATCCTTGAGGTTATGATATGAATGATATGGGCCATGAGGGATCTTAGGGCCCAAAATTGGGGTCTTACAGATGCCCCTATTTAAGGTCATTCTAGCTGGAGAAGTGAAGTTTAGAAATCTTCATCTCGACGCGGTAGAATGGACTTAAATAACAGTAATGAGACAAATTTTGGTCCCTGAGAGACCTCATGATGCAGATGTATGCGTGCAAAAGACACAAATTCTGTGGGGAATATGATTCACACAGAAGAAAAGACGATCCCTCGGAGTAGTACACTCACCAGGAACAGAGACTCTAACAAGACTCTATGGGGATAATAAAAGAAATGCGTGAACAAGACACGACTCCAAACTGGGGAAGATAAAACTGACATAACGTGAACAAAACACGACTCTGATTAGAAAACAGAAAACAGACTGGAGAACTCACCGGGGAGTGAAGGACTCACACTGGGGAAATACTCCAAATGGAAAATAAATCCATTGGAGAGACACAAGCTGACTCCTGAGGAGAAGCAAAAGAAAAACTCCACTGGGGAAGCAACACAAAAAAAATGAGATGTCACCAAGCATACGGGTAACAAACTCAGAGAAAATCTGACTCCACAGGGGGACCGAAGTGATAATAGGGAGCAGAAAGGAGGGAACACCAAGGATACCGGTTACTGGGTATATAATAGGTGACCGACCAAAGCGTGAATTGGATTTCACTTCCAAAACACTCATCATCCTGAAGAGAGCTAGAAAAAGCAAACTTGTTTAAAGGATGGACATTCAATTCCACAAAGAAAATGAATCTTACTCTGAGGGGAGAACAATCAAAAGATTGACTCAAGAGCGCACGAGATATAATATCCATTACCGTCAGAACGTGGATAGAATACTCAGATGAGACATATTATTCATTACCGGCAGACCGTGAATAATATACTCGAAAGGAAAATGATCCTGAACCGGTTACTGGGTTGTTTATAGGATAAAATCCGAAGACGTGAATTGGTTTTCACTTCCAAAACACTCATCATCCAAAAGGAGGGCTTGAAAAAGCAAAACAACTTACAGGATGGACATTCGAATCCACAACGGGAAAACGAATCTTACTCAGATGGGGACACAAACCCAAAGAGTGCATGAGATATAATATCCATTACCGGCAGACCGTGGATAAAATACTCGCATGAGATCTATTATCTATTACCGTCAGAACGTAGATAATAAACTCGCATGGTAAGAAACACCAGGGATACCGGTTACTGGGTATATAATAGGTGATCTACCGAAAACGTGAATTGGATTTCACTTCCAAAACACTCATCATCCGAAACACAAACTGGTTAAAGGATGGATATTCGATTCTACAAAGAATACGAATCTTACTCGACTGGGGAAGATCAACAAAGGACTCCAACCAAAGAGCGCATGAGACATATTATTCATTACCGGCAGACCGTGAATAATACACTCGAAAGGAAAAGACACCAGAGATACCGGTTACTGGGTATATAATAGGTGACTAACCAAAAAGAGAGACAATCGATACCAAGCATCCGGGTAAACGAAAGACAACTCAAAGGGATAAATTGCAAGCATCCGGCAATTATCCAACAACAAGAATATTCGACTCCACAAAGGGAAATAACGAATCTTACTCGACCGGGGAAACACAAAGGGTTTCGACTGAAGAGTGCATGAGATATATTATTCATTACCGGCAGACCGTGAATAATATACTCGCATGGAAGATTATCCAAAACGGTTACTGGGTTAATAAAGGATAAATCAACCGAACAGAAAGGCATCGGGATACCAAACTAGGTATATAATGATAACCAATCAAAAGGAGCAACAGACATTACCAACAAAAGGGTAAATGAAAGGCGAACTGCTGAGGATAAATTGCAAGCATCCGGCAATTATCGACAGAAGACTAGCTGGGGATGCATTGGTAAACAACCAATGATCCGGGGAACAAATCACTAGCATACGGTGAAAAGACCCACTGGGGATAAAATTGCTAGCATACGGCAATTATCCACAAAAGACTTGCTGAGGATATAAGTGCTGATCTGAGCAACCTATACAAGCAAAAGGAAAATCATCATCAAATACTGAATGAAGATAACCACAAAAATTAGGGTTTACATCTACCGAATACGGGGTAGAAGACCAACAACTCCGCATGGGGATAGAACAAATCACAAATCCGCACGGGAAACCAAAATAGGGTTATAACAAACCACAAACTGCTGAAGAGCAGAAAAATAGGATTTTACAACTACCGGGTATGAGGTAGAAAACCAAAAACTCTGGCTGGAGAATAAAAGGTGTATAACCACAAATTCTGTTAAGAAAGCCAGGAAAAGATAGGACTTACAACTACCGGTTACTGGGTAGAGGCCCAAAAACATTCCGCTGGGGAACAACCCACTGGGAAGTACAAGATATCTGACAAGTAGCCAATTCGGGAACAATCCGAAAAGACAGACTGAATAAAGACACACCTTAATGAGGATATAACTCATATAGGAAAATCCATCCCAATATACATGTTGGGAGGAAACGGAAGAAACCGTCATCCACGAGGAATATCTCAGTGGGGAACTGCAGAAGGGAAGACAACATTTTCTGCTTATGGGGCTGACTCTATATGGAGAGATTTTAAACACCCGACATCTGCTTGGGGGATCTGTAAAGAGATCTATATCACCATAGCAGGAGACACGACAAACAAAAGATACACGGCAAAAAATGCAACATGAATATCTGAATGTTTATGAATATGCATGAATATGCGTGATCTATGTTTGATGAATGCTGACAAAACAGACAACTCTAACACAAACAGGTTCAGGAACAAACGTCCGGTATTATACTTCCAGGGGAAAAAACCAACTGGAGAGCCAATCTGTGGAGATCCACATGCTGTAAAGCAAAGATCTGCAAGTACCGCTGAAGAAGCAGCAAGTCAGAGATATCAGGAAACAACCCAATCAGGGTACAGAAAGTCACAACGGGCAAAGCAGCCACCAAGACGAATCTGTAGGGGAACAAGAGAAGTCCCAAAGTATATCTGCAAGGGATCCCAGTGTCAACTGAGAAACAAAGGGTGCATAAGCACGAACTGCCGTAGAAGCAACTCCACATAATTCCACTAGGGAACAACCCACTGCGGGAGAAAGATATCATCCAAGTAGAGTGTAACTGCACAAGCAACTCTATTGGGGAAAAACTGCCGGCTACTCTCTTGGGAACAAACCACTGAGGGAGGACAGATCAAACAAGTATATTCTGCAATAAACCACTCCACTTGGGGAGAATATACAACAAACTGATCACAACAAGTAGATTCTGCAATACCAGTCACTCTACTGGGGATCACAAACAGTCAGGAAATTAATCCGTTCACTGGAGGCAAAAGCCATCATCCGACCATATCGGGGATTGAGGGAGTATTCAACAGGCAAAACTGCCACAACAAACACTCTGCAGACTAAGCTGAGGAAGAGATGATTGCAATACTGGGATGTCAACCCAAACAACCACTGAGCAGGAAAATAAATCCTGCTCTGCCGGAGAGAATAACTCTGGTGGAGAGATAACAACAATTCCACAGACGACTTCGCCGGGGAAAAGGTAAAGTACCGGGTATCAAACCACTGACTTACCGAGTTTTCAAAAGAAAACAAACGTGCTGAGGAAACAGACAACTCCCGCTGGCACACTGCATGGGGAAAAGCGGCAACAACTCCACTTACAACCCTGGTGGGGATATTAATAACAGCTCTACTCGTGACTCCGAGGGGAGTATCAATCAATCAGTTATACTCATGACTGTGCTGAGGAGACAAATAAAGTCTGGGGCATACGACCCACTGGAGAAAGTGACGGGGCACCAGGATGACAAACCATCAACCACCGAAATTTCACAAGGAAACACCCATGCTAGGGGAAAACTGCTGCTGGAGAGAACGAAGTCTTCAACAACACTCTGCTTGCGACTGTACTGGGGAACAACCCCAACAACAACTTGTTTGAGGAACAACCCAACAAAGATCTGGAGAAAGAAGATACCACCAAACCAGGAGTATGAACAAATGTCTTACCTGTTGGGAATTATGCCACCCTCGGGAGAGCACTGAGATATTCTTGAGTATCCTTTCAATCTTGTGAATGTTCACTTTGTTTAAAACAAAAATTTTGAAAAATTTGATTTGTTTAAAACAATGACATTTTTATCAATTTAAAACATGCAAAACATTTGTTGAATTGAAACAAATAAGAGTGCAAATAAATTGGATAAAAAGCTCAAATTGATTTGATAGAATGGTAGTCTGCAAATGGCAAGACTCCATAGATCTGTACAAATTTGAAATCAGTGATATATATTGGAAGAGGGCTACATTGAACATAATGATCCTTTCTCTACCAATTTGAATCTCGATGTATCCGAAGCTTCAGTTGACGACGAATCGAGAATCTGCTGACGAAATGACGACTGATGAACCAGAAAGTCTTGTCAGGATGCAGTTACTTGCCAAATCCCTAACTTTTGCCTAGATTGCCCAGAGTGAGGTACTCAATCTAGCGGGATGCAAATATATCTCTCTTTTTCAAGTCTCTAATTTTTGCCTGAATTACCCTTGCGGGTTCTCCACCGAGACGCTCATTTTTGCCTAAGCCGCCCTTTCGGGTTTTCAACTTAGCGAGCTATTCTGTTTTTTTCATTTCATTTTTTTTCATTTGCATATACTTTTTTTATTAGGCAAAGTATCTCTTAACTGCATCTGAATTCACAGGACGAGTGAAATCCTCCCCATCCATTGTTGTAAGCATCAAAGCTCCGCCTGAAAAGGCTCTCTTAAAACATATGGACCCTCGTAGTTTGGAGTCCACTTGCCCCTGGAATCGGGCGCGAAAGACAAAACTTTCTTGAGCACAAGGTCACCTTCTCGGAACACACGAGGCTTGACCTTCTTGTCGAATGCTTTCTTCATTCTCTGCTGATACAACTGACCATGGCACATGGCAGTTAATCTCTTCTCTTCAATCAAATTCAGTTGGTCGTAACGACTCTGAATCCATTCAGCATCAGTCAACTTGGCTTCCATCAAGACTCGCATTGATGGGATCTCCACCTCTACTGGGAGAACGGCTTCCATGCCATAAACAAGAGAGAAAGGGGTTGCCCCTGTTGAAGTGCGTACAGACGTACGGTATCCATGCAAAGCAAATGGCAGCATCTCATGCCAATCTTTGTAGGTGACAGTCATCTTCTGGATAATTCTCTTGATATTCTTGTTAGCAGCTTCAACAGCCCCATTCATCTTGGGTCTGTAAGGAGAGGAATTATGGTGTGCAATCTTAAATTCAGCGCACAACTCATCCATCATCTTGTTATTCAGATTGGATCCATTATCAGTAATGATCCTCTCTGGCACACCATAACGGCAAATCAACCGGTTCTTGATAAACTTCACAACCACCTGCCTGGTTACATTCGCGTACGACGCGGCTTCAACCCATTTGGTGAAGTAGTCAATTGCTACGAGAATAAATCGATGTCCGTTGGACGCTTTCGGCTCAATCATACCGATCATGTCGATTCCCCACATAGAGAAAGGCCATGGTGATGAAATCACATTCAGGAGTGTCGGAGGAATATGAATCTTATCCGCATAAATTTGACACTTGTGACATTTCTTCACATACTTGCAACAGTCAGACTCCATTGTCAGCCAATAGTAGCCTGCTCTCAACATTTTCTTAGCCATGGCATGTCCATTGGAATGAGTACCAAATGAACCCTCATGGACCTCAGTCATCAACAGGTTTGCTTCGTGTCTATCCACGCATCTGAGCAAAACCATATCAAAATTTCTCTTGTACAGCACTTCACCACTGAGGTAGAAACTGCCTGACAACCTTCTCAAAGTTTTCCTATCTTTGTTTGATGCCCCAGGCGGGTAGACCTGGTTCTGGAGGAAATTCTTGATATCAAAATACCAAGGCTTGTCATCTTTCACGTCTTCAATTGCAAATATGTGAGCTGGTCTGTCCAAGCGCATCACAGTAATGTTGGGAACATCATTCCACCATCTGACAACTATCATGGAAGCAAGCGTAGCAAGGGCATCTGCCATCCTATTATCCTCTCGAGGAATATGATAAAATTCGACTTCTGTGAAGAAAGTTGAAATTCTCCTTGCATAATCTCTGTATGGGATGAGACCTGGTTGATTCGTCTCCCATTCACCCTTGATCTGATTGACAACCAAAGCTGAATCACCATAGACATCAAGATACTTGATTCTTAAATCAATGCATTCTTCAAGTCCCATAATACAGGCTTCATACTCCGCCATGTTATTCGTGCATTTGAAAGTTAGCCTTGCTGTAAACGGAATGTGCGAACCCTGGGGATTAACAATTACTGCCCCAATTCCATTTCCATATTGATTAACAGCGCCATCAAACACCATCGTCCATCTGGAACCAGGTTCTGGACCTTCATCAAGCGTAGGCTCATCGCAATCTTTCATTTTCAAATACAGAATTTCCTCGTCAGGGAAGTCATACTGAACAGACTGATGATCTTCAATTGGCTGGTGTGCTAAATGGTCAGCCAAGATACTACCTTTGATAGCTTTCTGAGCTCGATACTCAATATCATACTCAGACAATAACATCTGCCAACGGGCAATCCTCCCAGTTAAAGCAGGCTTCTCGAAGATATACTTAATTGGATCCATTCTGGATATCAACCAAGTTGTATGATTTATCATGTACTGGCGCAAACGCTTAGCTGCCCAAGCTAAAGCACAGCACGTCTTCTCAAGCATAGAGTACCGAGACTCACAATCAGTAAACTTCTTACTGAGGTAGTATATAGCAAACTCCTTCTTCCCTGATTCATCTTGTTGACCGAGTACACAACCCATCGAGTCTTCAAGAACTGTCAAGTACATAATCAGAGGTCTTCCTTCTACTGGCGGAGACAAAATCGGAGGTTCAGACAGATAATCCTTGATACTGTCGAAAGCTTTCTGGCAATCCTCGGTCCAATCATGAGACTGATCTTTCCGGAGGAGCTTAAATATCGGCGCACATGTGGCAGTCATGTGGGATATAAATCTGGAAATGTAATTCAAGCGGCCAAGAAAACCTCGGACTTGCTTCTCAGTTTTGGGTGCGGGCATCTCTTGTATTGCTTTGACCTTTGCAGGATCAACCTCAATACCTCTTTCGCTTACCACAAAACCCAACAACTTTCCGGATCGGACTCCAAAAGTACATTTGTTCGGATTCAGACGAAGCTGGAATTTCCTCAAACGCTGAAAAAGCTTCAACAAATGCTCAATATGCTCAACTTCCGTTCGGGACTTAGCAATCATATCATCAACATAGACTTCTATCTCCTTGTGCATCATATCATGAAACAAGGTAGTCATAGCTCGTTGATACGTGGCTCCGGCGTTCTTCAAACCGAAGGGCATCACTCGATAACAGAATGTTCCCCAAGGTGTGATGAATGTTGTCTTCTCCATATCCTCTGGTGCCATCTTGATTTGATTATATCCGGAAAATCCGTCCATAAAGGAAAAGACTTTGAATTTAGCTGTATTGTCTACCAACATGTCAATGTGTGGTAGAGGAAAATCATCTTTTGGGCTAGCTTTATTCAAATCTCTGTAATCAACGCACATACGGACTTTTCCGTCCTTCTTAGGAACAGGCACAATGTTGGCCACCCATTGAGGATATGTCGAAGTCACCAGAAACCCCGCATCAATTTGCTTCTGAACTTCCTCTTTGATCTTCACTGCCATATCTGGATGAGTTCTTCTGAGCTTCTGCTTCACAGGCACGCACTCAGGCTTCAAAGGCAGGAAATGTTGCACAATATCTGTATCTAAACCCGGCATGTCTTCATAGGACCAAACAAAGATATCTGAATATTCTCGTAGCAAACTGATCAAATCTTCCTTAACAGACCCTTCAAGAAGTGCCCCAATCTTCACCAGGCGCTCACAATCTTCAGATCCCAAGTTGACTGTTTCCAAGTCTTCAAGATGCGGCTGAATGATCTTCTCTTCGTGCTCAAGGAGACGGGTGATCTCATCAGGAATCTCTTCAACGTCATCTTCTTCTGCCTCAAATACAGGGAATTCAAAGTTGGGAGATGGCGTTGGATCATTATGTTCAATGGGTTTTAGGATCAACCTGCATAATGATTTTGGTTAAGAAAAACTTCAGAATTTAAGCAAGCAAATCATTATGCAGATGAAAGAATGTTGCTTTTACAGCTTTTATTTTGTTTTTATGTTTTTTGTGATCACTGATTTCATAAAGAAAAGCAAAAAGTGAAAACAAAGGAAAAACAAATGTTTTGACAATGCAAAAATTGAATGAAAATATCATTGTATATATGCTTTGCCAACAATGTCATCACTTCTCCTTTTGGCATGGGAGAAGGGTTTTAAACAAAATGAACAATTACTCTGATCTATGGATAACTGTAGGAACATCCACAGCGACCCAATTGTGGCAGACACCACCAGGAATAACAAAATTGTTCAAGTCTTCTGCATCTTCTTCTTCAATGATAGCAGCAGCTTCCTCTTCTGCAGGTTGATCAGCATGAATGAATCCTCCACTGGTGAACAGACCTTGCTCATTGAATGCCCCAGAACCAAAGCCAATGCCAGCCCGGGATCGATTATCTTCAAGTTCAAGCACTTTCCCTAATCCAGCAACTGCACCACATTCAATGGCCAGCTTAGCATCTCGGTAGGAAGTGAATGAAGGAGACTTCTTCTCGATTGGTTTATCAATAGATAAAGCTTGGAACTGAGTTCCAATTTCATCCTCTGCATCAATGTACGAGAAAGAAGATAAATTACTGACCAGGAGAGCCTTTTCTCCCCCTACTACAACCAATTTCTTGTTTTTCACAAACTTCAACTTTTGGTGTAGGGTGGATGTCACGGCGCCAGCCTCGTGAATCCATGGTCTGCCCAAGAGACAGCTGTATGATGGGTGAATATCCATTACTTGAAAAGTGATCTGGAAATCACTTGGTCCAATCTTGATTGGGAGATCAACTTCCCCAATCACGGTCTTACGCGACCCATCAAAAGCTTTAACAACAACCCCACTCTGCCTCATAGGAGGACCTTGATATGACAATCGTGAGAGTGTGGATTTTGGCAATACATTCAGAGATGATCCAGTGTCCACCAACACATTGGACATTGCATCAGATTTGCAATTCATAGATATATGTAAAGCCATGTTGTGGTCTCTTCCCTCCTCAGGGAGATCAGCGTCACAAAAGCTCAGAGTGTTGCAAGCGGTGATGTTTGCAACAATGCTATCAAATTGTTCCAAGGTGACGTCGTGATCGACATATGCCAGGTCCAAGACTTTCTGCAGAGACTCCCTATGGGGTTCTGAATTCAGCAACAAAGAAAGAATGGAGATCTTGGAGGGCGTGTGTAGAAGCTGGTCTACAATATTGTACTCACTCTTTCTGATGAGCCTCAGCATCTCATCAGATTCTTCATCAACAATGCCACTTGGGCCACCCGAAGAAACAGGAGTCTTTTGTACAGACGAGGAAGGTTTGGCAACATCAAGTGCCGGATTCTGAACATTCACAGCATTCCCTACGGGATGTACAACAGATTCAGAAGCAACAGCCTTAGCTTTGGCAGGTGCAGAAAACACACGACCGCTTCGGGTCAACCCACTAACATCAGCGATAGTGGTCACGGAAGTTGAAGGCAAAGGAACCTCTACTCCATCCTGGACAGCAACGGGACTATATCTGAAAGGTACAGCTTTATCGGATGAATAGGGCACAGGGCCAGCTGGCTTGATAATCAGAGAAGGCGAAGCTTTGGGCTTGTTGCTATTATACCGAATAACAACGGGCTCTGGTAACTTGAACACCGGGGAGATGACACTCACTTCGGGCTCAACTGTATCCACATTGCGATTCTGGAGAATCTCAATGGTACCTTCATTCAACATCATTTGCAATTCCTTGCGAACCTGGTCACAACCCAAGCGGTTAACAGAACAGACACGGCACTGGTCATGGTTATGCTCCAAATGACTGTGCTGACACAGCATCTTATGTAATCCAACCAATGACTGCCGGATATGACTGATGTACTTAACCTTGTACTTCCCAAGGTCTTCCTGAATCATATTCACAGACTTCCCATGCGAAGGCAATGGGTTCCTGGTAACATTTGGATTGGAGTCTTCAAAACTCAAAATTCCGCTTCTCATAAGGTCTTGAACCTTACTCTTCAGCGGGAAACAGTTCTCAACGTTGTGGCCCGGAGCACCGGAATGGTAGACACAATGCTGGTCTGGTTTGTACCACCATTGCGGATTTGCAGGAATAGCAGGAGGATCCCTGGGTGAAACCAACTTCCTCTCCAACAAGGAGGGATAAAGCTCTGTATATGTCATCGGAATAGGGTCGAAGCTGACCTTCTTCCTATCATAGTTCACATTAGCCTGATTGGTTGTACTTCCACGAGGCTGGTAAGCCTGTTGCTGTGGACGCTGCTGTTGCTGGTATTGCGGTTGTGGATATTGCTGCTGATGCTGATACTGCTGAGCATTATCCTTGAATACAGGCGCCACACTAGCTACCTGGTGCTGATGTTGGAATGATGTGCAGGCTTCCTCTGAACAGAGGGTCTTCGATGCTTGGGCTGAGACTGCACAGCATGAGCTTCACCTTCTTTCCTCTTAAACGCTCCATAACGCTTAGAGGAAGAACCATCATCTTTTGCTAACCGTCCTTCACGGACACCTTCTTCAAGACGCATCCCCATGTTCACCATCTCGGTGAAATCAGAGGGAGCGCTGGCCACCATTCTCTCATAATAAAATGACCCAAGAGTTTTCAGAAAAATCTTGGTCATCTCTTTCTCTTCTAATGGTGGAGTGATCTGAGCTGCCAGCTCACGCCATCTCTGGGCGTACTCCTTGAACGTCTCTTTGTCCTTTTGTGACATAGACCTGAGTTGATCTCTGTCAGGCGCCATGTCAACGTTGTATTTATATTGCTTGACGAAAGCTTCGCCAAGGTCGTTGAAAGAGCGGATGTTGACGCTGTCCAGACTCATGTACCAACGGAGAGCAGCACCAGACAAGCTGTCTTGAAAGTAGTGGATCAAGAGTTGATCGTTGTCTGTCTGCGTGGACATCTTTCTGGCATACATGACTAAGTGTGCCAAAGGACAAGTGTTCCCTTATACTTCTCAAAGTCTGGGACTTTGAACTTAACAGGTATTTTGACACCGGGAACTAGACAAAGTTCGGCTGCTGACTTGCCGAAGAGATCTTTGCCTCTAAGAGTTCTCAATTCCTTTCTCAGCTCAAGGAATTGATCGTTCATCGCATCCATTTTCTCGTGTACATCTGAGCCCTCAGACGCTTCAGAGTGATAAATGGTGTCGTCTACCCTTGGCATGGTATGCACGACAGGAGGAACAGGAATAGGGACCGGGCTAGATGCCGGCATTTGAGCAAAGGTAGGAGCTGGCAGATCAGGCATGAAGCCAGGAGGCATCCCCCAAGGAAAACCGGGAGGCATGGCATTAGGCTGATGGGCACTGACAGGCACCGACGAAGTAGCTATCTCAGATATAACCGTCCGCTGAACCGGAGTTGCTGGCTGTTGAGGAGCAGGCTGATTCTGGGCAGCAAGAAGTTGCTCCATCAGAGCGCCAAGTCTGGCGACTTCATCTCTCAAACTCTGGTTCTCTTGTTCCAACTGCTCCATAATCCTTGCAGAGTTGACCCTTGTATAATACCGGTGAGTCAGCTTGTCTTCAAAATAAATGAAGAGCAGAGGTTAGAACCGGAAGACCAGAAAAAAATGGGTACCTGTTTATGCAGGAATGATGCATGCAATGCTTGTGCAAATGCTTTGTTTTCAAGGAACCCTTAGGGTGTTGCTTGCAATATTTTGAATTTTTAAACATTTTGATTGCTCATGGAAAATATTTCATTCAAAATATTAGACAAAGAAGTACAGCATTTTTAAATATTACAAAGAGAAAAGGTAAATAACATCCTATGGATCCCTATTAGCTCGGGATGCTGGAAGACGAGAAGTGTACAACTTCTTGATCTCTCTCTCATAGGCAGCCTCCATATCAGCCTTCTCCTTTGCAAGTTGATCATACTTCCTTTTCCAGAATTTGGAAGACTGAGGAAGCAGAGAAGTCCAAGTGTCGTTTGGATCATCGATCACTCGGTGCTCGAGAAATTCAATCATATCATCTTTCTCCTTGAGCTGCTGCAGCAATTCCTCTCTCTCGCGGATCCAGGCACGCGAAAGGTCTTCTTCTCTCAACTCCTCTACACGTTGGGTAGGGAGGGTTGAAGGCCCAGCCACATCCAACAGTGTAGGTCTCGGATGATCATATGGCATCAGATAGGTAGCAGCCCTCTGTCTGACCCAAGAGGTGTAGGGCTCCAAAGCAATGCAGTTCTTCGGACCCAATTCATTCCTACTCTTTATGCGAATATTGCGCCAAGCGCGGACAAATCTGGCTTTCAGGCCTTGGGGATCTTTACCCTCCTGAAAGAATACACCTTCTAACAGAATGTTATGGGGTTTATCCTTTAGGGGGAACCCAAGCTGACGACGTGCAAGCGTAGGGTTGTAGGTAATCCCACCACATGTACCAAGAAGAGGCACATTGGGGAATTCACCACAAGAATTGATGATCTGAACGGTATCATACACGCGATCATACCAGGTGATATCATCATTGGTGAGAGACATGAGTCTCTGAGACCACCGTAGACATCCCTTGTTCTCCTTGAAAGCAACTGTCTGCGGCAAGTGCGAAATAAACCACTTGTACAGCAGGGGTAAACAGCAGACAATAACTCCTCCATTCTTCATATTCCTCAAATGCATAGAGACATATGCATCACCCAACAAGGTCGGAACCGGATTAAGAACTGAAAAGATCCTAATGGCATTCATATCGACGAACTTGTCGAAGTTGGGAAACAGCACCAATCCATAGATGAGCAACACAAATAGAGCCTCAAAGGCATCCTCACTCATGGCCTTCCCATAGAAAATGGCTTGAGCAATAAGGAACTCGGAGGGAAAACCCTGAATTCCGCCTTTGATAGTCAGATTAGCTCTAATCAGATCTTCATCTATGTGCAACAAGCTGGAAATCTCTCGAGCAGATGGAATACTCTCTAAGCCACTGAACGGCACTTGATCCAGAATAGGAATCCCAATAAGGTGAGAGTATTCTTCCAAAGTTGGCAACAACTGGAAGTCCGGAAATAAGAAGCAATGATAGAGCGGATCATAGAACTGAGCAAGAGTGCTCATCAATCCCTCATCCACTTGAGTAGTCAGCAACGGCAGAAGCTTCCCATATCGAGCCTTGAAACCCAAGGGATCTAATACATATGATGTCAGATTCCTTAACTCTTTTACATCAGGCTGCTTAAAGCTGTACTTCTTTGTATGCCTTTTCGGTCTTTCCATGTCTGAAAATTTTGCAAATAACCCTTTAAGTTCCTTGAAAATTTTCTCTTTTGATGACATGAATGCGGATGAATGCGTGAATGCATGAATGCAACAAACACACTCAAGGATCAAGCAAAGCACACCAAACAAAGGTCGTGGGAAAGCTCTATGTATCCCTAATATCAATCATCCATTTTGGTGGATTTAGGTTTTCACCTTATCGACACCCAAGTTCCATTGATATTAACGGTACATGAACCGGTTCAGACATTCTTAATATCAACCAGCCGCTTTGATGGATTTTAGGTTTTACACCTGATCCGGGATCCATTGATATTAACAATGTTTGAACGACTCAACCACGAATCACGGGTTTGTTGAGAGTCACGAGCATGGAGTCTCGGTTAAGAACCACCCAAAGGGAGTGTACTAGGGTTTAAACCTGCCAGACATGTTCTATCAGAGGTTCCCATAATCATCGTTCCATCTCTCGAATATTATCGGAGGAACGAATACTCGTATTCCAAGAATATTCTCAAGAGAAACTCTTATGAGTGTAGTATCGCGTGACAATCGTATCAGAACTGACATCTGAACGACCTCCGCACTACGGTCCTAAAAATAGGCCAAGATGGGTTTGGTAAACTAAGGTCCTTGGCTTCTGCGGAACATGATTGAAAGAATAATGCCTAACCACAAATAACTTGTGTGACATTATTAGTTCAACATGACCTCCACCAAGTGAATGGTCTCGCAAGTCAACTGGCTAAGGACTACTCCACACCAGTCAACAAGACTATGCCATTCTCCTATCCTAGAGTGCACTCGAGTTCGGGTATAGAACTCATCTCACAGATCACCAAAGCAAACAGCAAATGCATATCAAGCAATTCACACATTACAATCAATACAGTCATCCCAAATTGTACAAAAATATGTCAGATAAAGAATAATAACATATATCACAACAAGGGTGAAAAGTAGGCAATACAACCAGAGATTCTGGTGAGATATCCCCAGCAGAGTCGCCACTTTTCTGTAGCGGTGTATTCGTCGCTATATGATCTATCGATTAAATCATAAGCTAAGAGATACATGAAAATTTCGAGTCGCCACCGCACTTTTATTTATCCAAAGGATTGGCTAAAAAGCGAACAAAAGCCTAAGAAGTTTTACACGTAGAAAACTAATAAAAAGATCAGAGAGTCTGGGTAAGGGGTAAATTACGCAATGGGAAGGTGTTAGGCACCCACTACGTCCTAGGTACTCCTAGGGAGCCCTTTTCACACTTGTTATGCAAAATTATTATTTATTATGACAAAATATTGTGCAAACATGATTGGGATGATGGGAAAAGAATATACATTTTATAATGTTATTGGGTATTGGGTTCGAACGGATGAACCCGTTGCCTACGTACCTTCCATCAAAGGTAAGGATCAGAACGCCGTAGTTCGGCTAAAAGATTTCCAAAAGTGGGTTAGGTTCAATTTTAAACACAAACCCTAGGTCTTACGTTATCCACGGGAGAAAACTCAACCTTATACAAACAACAACGTCCACCATGTGAGAACAGCTTCAACTTGCCAGGGAGGGGTTAACCCTATAATAGGCAAGGAAGACTTACAATTCAATCACTAAAGACAGAAGGTGAGATTAACATCAACCACTAAGATAAATCAAACCTATAGCTCATGTATGAAAACATTAATGGACAAAGCCAAAACAAGTGAATGAGTGGAGTTACTGATTATGATTATGAAAATGAAGTCAAAATATGATTAAGATCAATTCAAATAAGTATTATGAAATGAAGTTTGGAAAAAGGTCAAGGACTTGAGTCCAGGTTTTTAGTTAGAAAAACATGAAGATGTTTGCACAACACTTATGTCACGTTTAAAAGATAAAGTGTGAAAAGTCTAGGACGTAATGAATGATGAATGGATGAAGGATGGATAGTAAAACTTCTTAGAAGGTTCACTTCTTGAAATCATATAGCAGATGATTCAAGTGTGTCCTTTGGAATAGCAATTAATAATAATAAACAAACAAAGCAAAGGCGGATATCGGATGCCAATCAATGGTCTTATACCAATCTCCTAAAACAGAATGGGATGTCAGATGCCACTCAATGGACTTACACTAATCTCCACAGGCAAAGAAATAAAAGCGGATACCGGATACCAATATATGGATTTACACCAGTCTCCTAAAACAGAAATGGATATCAGATGCCACTCAATGGACTTACACCAATCTCCTCAAAAGAAAAACAAAGACGAAATATGAAAGTCAACTGCCAATCTATCTGGACTTAGGTCAACTCCACAGTATGGTCCTAGGAAATCCAATGCCACATCACAGGGACTTACAATGGATCCTCACATACAAGAACAAAAGCAACAATATGATCACAGGTATGCAAATGCCAACTCACAGGGACTTATAATTGCAACCTCTCATACAAACAGATGAACAAGCTATGATCACAGGAAAACAGATGCCAACCTACAGGGACTTATAACTGTATCCTCACATACAAATCAAACAGATCAAATTATGATCACAGGAAAGCAGATGCCAACTTACAGGGACTTATAACTGCGACCTCACATACAAACACACAGATCAAACTATGATCACAGGATAACAGATGCCAACTTACAGGGACTTATAACTGTATCCTCACATACACACAGATAAACAGAAGATATGAGTGACCAATGAGGTCTTACACTCTATCCTTCCATATCACAGGAGCAAATGCCAAAGCAATGGACTTACAATTGTCCTCAATGGGCAAACAACAATGATAGCATCACAAAACAAATGAGATGATCATGCATTAATGGCAATTGATGATGATGATAAATGCATAGCATACAGGCAAACAAATGCATATGAAGCAATCAATCAATCAATGAATAGCAAACAGCACACTCTATAGCCAAACAATGGGGGCTCACACAAGAGGGTTTGACTTTAAAAGTCCACTGTAATGGATAAAGGTCGCTCTTAACCTGGCCATTGAGGGACTCAGGTGAAGCAGATGAATAGGAGATGAGGGGTGTGCCTCATTGCTTCAATCTCAGATAAGAGAGAGCATCAAAGAAAGTGTGGGAGTTCAGAAAGTAGGAACTCTCTCCACATTATTGACTCGATTAGATCTTGGGTATTTATCTCATTGCTTCAACCAGGTACTGGGAGCAAAGAGAGGACACACTGAATAGTGGGGGATAGATTGCTTATCCCTACCTTCCACCAATTGCCTTACTTGAAGGACTTTTCCTGCTTGGGACAATTTTAAACAAACACAGGCATTGCCTCTTAAGGAGGACTTCAGACAGTTTGCCCGGTCAAATAACAGACCGGGTCTCCAGACTACATGAAGAAGAAGTAATTATACCTCAAAGCAAATGCTAAAAAGCAAAGCAAGCAAGCAAGTTCAAAGAACTTAAGCAACTAAAGTACCTGCAAAAGTCAAACCAATTAGTAAACAGTTCAACAATTAAAACAAAGAGAAATGAACCAAAAGTCAACCAACAGAGGGACCAATTGTGCAAGGCACAAAGACTCAAGCATATGAGTCACCTACAAAACAAATGTTAGCACAATATAAACAATTCAAATCAGGCACATTAGAATGATCCTCAAAGCATTGATGCTTAACCTGAAACAGATGAACTCAACATAAGCTCAGAAGACCACTAGGACTAGCCTAGGGTCAAAGATGAAAGAAAAAGGTCAAGGCAGCAAGCAATGTTCAATCAAAGTCAAATTCAATCATGTAGGAAAATAAACACAATTGGATTCAAACTTATATCATGCATCAAAGTCATTTCATATGCAAAAGGATGCAAAGCATGGCAAGAGAAGCATACAAAAGTCAACAGCAAAGACTTCATTCAAAAGTCAACTCAAACATTTTCAAAAATTATGAAATAAATCACACTCAATCCTAACATCTAACATGGTATACATGCAAAATTTCATGGCATTTGGATGAGAGGAAGGCAGTCAACAAAAATCATGAAGTCGAACCAAATTCAAGTAAGCATGGTGAAAGTCAACAAGCAAGGGTCAACTTCAAAAAATCATATCAATTTGAAAACAGAAGAGAAATGAATGAGATTAACACCAATGCAAAGCTCAAAGAGTCTAGTTATCACATATGAAATTTCATGATCATACAATAAGATTTGAGAATTTCACAAAGATTTGGCAATGTGTATCACAAAAAGTCAACAAATGACCAAGTATGGAAGAAAATTCACAATCAAATGGAAAACAGCATGATTAATTCCAACAAAATTCATACACAAACTAGACATGCAAAGGATCATTCATGCAAAATTTGGGATCATTTGGATAAGAGGAAGCATGTGAACAAAAATCATACATTTGCATATCATTGGTGTGACACAAATTGTCACACCCTAGTTCAAAAATTCATATCTATCAAACCACAAATGAGAAATCCACAAACTTTAAATGGAAATGAAGATCAATTTGTCTAGTTTTACCACAAAAAATTCAAAGGCAATGGATATAACATGAGAATTTCACAATTGAAAAGGCACAATGTATCATTCATGCATACATGTGGAAAAAACATTTATCAATTAAAATCCAGAACATGGAAAATTAATTAAAATTCACCATAAAATACTAGACTCAAATGTGATCATGATGGAAAAAATTTCATAATTTTTGGAATTAAAATGAGCAAGAAACGAATTGTTGAATTTTGATGAATAATTGAACAAAGTATGAAACACATAGCATGATTAATGGTCAAACACAAGTCAACGGGTGGCAATGCTGTAATTTCCTGTCTCACTAATTGAAACGGCGTCGTTTCAGGGCGCCTCAGGAAATGTTCCTATTGGCCACTAGCCAATGGAACAGTGACGAGCCAAAGGCAGCTCATGTTTTCTGTTTTAGAAGCCCTAAGGTTTACATACAGCAGGGCAAGCTTCATGATATTTCCAGCAAGTTCATCATCTTACAAATAAATTCCAACATACACACACAGCAGCATGGCAATGGTTCACGCGTAGCATCAACATCATGCAGCAAATAAACAACCATAGCATTCAACATATCATCCAATCATCAATCATCATGTAATCATCATCATTAAGCAAGAAGCAAGACAAACTCAATGTGCTTTATGTCAAAAGCACCAAAACAACACAAGCAGGAACATTACTATGCAGGGTTCCCTAAATTGCAGCAAGCAATCATCATCATGTTTCATGGCTCATCAACATCAAACAAGTTTTGAGCAACACAACCAACAGTCTAGCATAATGCACATCAAGCAACAGCAACATACCACATAACTCTCATGGATTTCCTAGGCATGGTCATAAGGTTCAAAAACTGCATCAGGGTTTAGCAGGCAGTTGGTTCAGCAACACACAAACATGAGCATGAAATTCTGGACAGGATGGTTTGAACAACAGCATAAAGTCATCATCAGTTTACAGCATGGCCAGTTAGCATAGCAACAAGTACAAACAACAATATTCAACACAACTCACATGTTTTCATGGCAATGGTTAGGTTTGAACAGCAGGGCAATGGAAATCAATCATAATCAATTGAGATTCAGCATAGTAGCAAAGTATTCATGTGTTCATCAAACATCCCAACAAAACAAACAACAGCACAAAACAGCATGGATATTATGAGCAAGTTTAGGAGATTTCAAACGGTAAGGCATAGCACAGTATGACAGCACATTCATGTTTATCATCATCAAAGCATCAACCATAAAACAATGCAATGTAACCTCATCACTAAGTAATATCAGCTAACAACCAAACCAACACAAACATGGGAAATCTAGGCATAGTTCTAGGGTTTGAGCATGACTGCATATATTCATCATCATAAGCTCGAAAAAATCAATGTGCTCAGAAATCAAAATCACATATGCTAACAACATCCTCATACACCAAACAAAAAGAATGTAGTGTCCACTTCCTCTAATTCATCATGATTAAAGCAGCTCGAGCAAAACAAGCATGGACACAAAAATTTGCAAAGCAGATCTATCACTCAATGCAAAACCATATTACATGAAACAAATTGCAGTGGCACAAACATACCAAAACCTATCTAAAACATCTTGTAATTTGGTGAATGGTGCAGATTGAGTTACTTACTTGTTTTGGAAGAAAATGTGGAGCAGAGCTGCTTTGATGGTTACAAGCTCAAACAGATGAAGCCCTTAGTTTGGAATGATGGTTGGAGGGTAGCTTGAAGCTCAGCAACTCTTAGAAATCCCAGAACCGAAAACTACCATTGTTGGACTCATGAAAATGCAGACCTTGCAATGCTATTCCAGTCAGTATCTTATGATCAGGAATGACTCTTAATGGTGGTTAGATGATGGAAACATGAAGGAATGTTCAAGTGGTTTGGAGATTTCGAGCAAAAATTGCCAAAGGCCACAAATGCAAAAATGAGAGAGTGAGCTTTTCTGGTTGGTGGCTGCTTAGAACTAGGGTTGGAAACAGAAAATGAAGGCTTAAATATCATCTGTTAATCATCATTTAATCATGTGGTAAATTGGTTTTGTGTGTAATGGTCATTTTGCAAATTGCTAATTGTGGAACAAGTGAAAATGGTGGGTGTGTTTGTCTGCACAAATGGGCTGGAAAGGCTGCTAGCAGGCCAAACACAATGCTGCTTGTGGTTGTACAGAAAATGCTGTACTATATTTGCTTTTGTGAAGCCAATTGCCAATTTTGTCAATTTTGCAATTTGATTCAAAATGATGGGAAAATGGTGGTATGATGATGGTTTTAGGCTTGGAACAAATCATAAATGATATATGGAACATTTCCCAATTGGCAAAATGGTGAAAAAGTCCATAAATCAAAAAGTCAAAGTTTGGTCAAACTTTGAATTTTGAAGGAATTGGTCCAAAAATGCCATTTTGAATGGTAGGGTTTTAGGTCATGAAATTTATATTTTGGAAAGAGGATGAAAAATGTGGTTTGTAGGAAAAAACCCCACCAAATTTGGCCTTATGGTTTGAGAGTTATGGCTTGTTGAAGTTCAAAAATTGGTGAAAATGATTTGATCATATCTTGACAACCACACATGGGATTTTGGTGTTCTTGGACTTTTTGAAAATGGGAAGACAAGATCTTCAACTTTCATGTTGGGCAAAAATTCATTTGAAGCTTGTATCATGATGTAAGTTTAAGATCAAGAAGTTTTCATTTTTGGCAGTTGAAATTACAGGTCCACTTTCTATTTCTGGAAAATTTTCTGATTGGCTTGATTTTCTTCCATGATGAGGTTTGGCATGATAGATGAGGCTTATACAAGCATGAATGAACTCCTTCAGATCAATTCTATCCATCAAATTCTTGATTAAATCAACAGTTGACCAAGTTTGACTGTCTGTTGACTTTTCTAGGGTTTTGAGTGACTGGACCACTTCTGATGAATTCCAAACCCTAATTCTTTGAGAACTTGTCTTCAAATGATGTTTCAAGATGTATGAACTTGTGATTATTGATCATGATGCCCAAATTCCACAAGAATGGCCATCATCCATTGCTTTGACTGATCAATGACTGACTTTGACCTAATTGCTGATGATTGCTTCCACTGCAAGCAACAAGGTTAAACAGACAATATTTTTGTACTTTTTGAATGATAAACATATGAAAGCAAAGATATACAAATGCAAAGTATGCTTGGTGATCAAGAAACAAACCCACAAGGCAAATCAACCCACTAGGAGGGAAGCAAAGGCATGCAATGATCCTTGAGGTTATGATATGAATGATATGGGCCATGAGGGATCTTAGGGCCCAAAATTGGGGTCTTACATTGGGTTAAGAGAAAAGATGGAAATGTTAGAAGTTCAGAAATAGACGGTGGAAGTGGTGAAATGGTGATATTTAGATTTAAGGGTTGGGGAGCAGAAACAAACAAGGGCTTCAAACATGTGGAACAATGTGTGAAGGTGTGGTTGGAATGTATGAGGTGATAGTGGGGGTGGAATAGATGAACTATTAACAACATAAATTAGATGAATATTGGAAGGAACAAAAGTTCCAGTAGAAGTAGCTCCAGAAATTTTGGGTTCTTTAGCAGAAGCATCTAGGTTCTCCTTGGCAACCTTGAACTTCTTTGCCATTCTTTCAGAGTGCTTCTTAACCATTTTCCTCTTCTTATTGTTGGAAATAGAATGATAAGCTTTAAGAATATCATATGTATGACACTTATCCAAAAACTCGATCGCATCTTCTAGAGAATAAGGCTTTAAGAAGATGGGGAAATCATTAAGAGGAATCCTTCTGTTGTGTATCACATATTTGGATGCTTCAGCATGAGGAATTATTATATCAGTAATAATCTCCATGTTCTTAAAACCATTTTTGTTGAGCCATTTTCCAGAAGTGGATTCCATACCTAAAGAGAACTGATCATTTGGTATAGTATCAATCAGCTGACTCTCCATTAGAAGATCTGAGATCAGTCTACTTAGAGGAATGTAACTCTTGGTCCTTTTGCTACCATCTCTCGTGTCCCTTATTGTATCCCTCAGATTCTGAAACAGAAGTGTATGAAGGTTCACCTTCTTTGCATATTCAATGTAGTAGACGAAATATCGTTGATCACCATTGACGTAGTCAGAGGAGTTAGTTGATGGTCTCAGATGAATGCAACCAAGAATGATTCTAGCCCAAACCTTTAGACGAGGAAGCAAATCCTTGATCTTACTAGAGTTTTTTCTGTAGGAGAAAATCACTTTAGACATTTCATCAATATTTGATTACTTTTCCACCATTGATTCACATCTTATTCCAGACCCATCATGACCGATGAGTTTGGAAATAAGTTTCTCTGAAATCACAATCTTCTTTCCAAATATAAAGGATGTGACTTGGAACGAAGATGATTTAGCATGAATCCAAAATTCTTTCACCAGATTGAAGTAGACGGGGCATTGAAGACGGTTGCAATAAGTTTCCCAGCCTTGAATCTAACAACATGGGAGAAGATCAATTTTATTAATCTTCATGTTGTCAAAATCAACCAATAGTTCACTTAAAATTTCCAGTTTTTCAACAGAGATGTTCAAAGTAACCTCAGGAACATCGTATGCGTCTTCTGTACGAATATGATCCCTTGAAGAAGATCTTGCAGTAACAACTTGAAGTAGATGAGGAAGTTGTTGAGGAAGATTTTATGAAGATAAAGAACCACGTCCAGTGTGTTGAGTATCATCAACTTGTTGTTGTTGAGATTTAGTTTGTTGAGAAAATTATTGAGTGAACGCCATTGGTAAAGAGAAAAAAAGTTTTAGGGTTTACTGCAACTTTTGGTTTAAAGCGTGAAAGATTTTACCTAATCCCAAGATACATTCACCCAACGTGTCACATCATATGATCAGAGACGACTTAGTTTTCTAGGACACATGTCTTAAAACTGTTCCACTAATCGAGACTGATTGATAGCTATTTAATGAGTAAACTGTTCAGTATCTATAAAGTAGATTTGTTTGAGTAAACAAGCTCTGACTGGATACATCTAAACTTATGAATCCTTCTCACTTCAGAAGTCTCACACGTTCAGAACAACTGACAAATCTTAGAGACTTATTTTATCATTTTGAGAGATAAACATTCTTAGAAAAACATCCCTTTCATTCTGGACATAAGACTATTTTAAAATTTGTCAGAATGAAAAAAGTTCTATCTTCAACAAGGGATTTTTTTAAAGATATCAGCCCATTGATGGTTTGTATCAATAAATTTTTGATTTAAAATACCCTTCTGAACATAGTCACGAATAAAGTGATGTTTTATCTCTACATGTTTTGCTCTATAATACAAAATAGGGTTATTAGATAAACAAATAGCAGAAGTATTATCACAGAGATTAGAAATGTTACTCTCATATATCTGGAAATCTTCTAGCTGACTTTTCATCCAGAGCATCTGAGTGCTGCATCCAGGGGCTGCTATATATTCAACTTCAGCAGTTGAAATTGCTATTGTTGATTACCTTTTGTTGGACCATGAGATCGGATTATTTCCTAGAAACTGACAGCTTACAGAAGTGCTTTTCCTCTCAAGTATGTCTCCAACATAGTAAGCATCACAATAACCAACTAGCTTGTAGTCATTGGATTTTCTATAGCATAATCCAGGGTTAATCATACATTTTAGATACCCGAAGATCCTCTTAACAACTGTTAAGTGGGACTCTCTAGGATCTGATTGGAAACGAACACACAAACATACATTATACAAAATGGCAGGCCTAGAAGCAATCAAGTATAAGAGAGAGCCAATCATACCTCTGTATACCTTCTGTTCTACCTTAACACTTACCTCATCCTTATCAAGGATGCATGTAATATGCATATGGTTCTTTTATATCTTGCATTCATACATGTCAAACTTCTTCAGAAGTTCCTTGGTGTACTTGCTCTAATGGATGTACGTCCCTTCTGGACTTTGATTGATCTAAATCCCCCTAGAAAGAACTTGAGTTCTCTCATCAGACTGATCTCAAACTCTTCCTGCATAGACTTAGCAAATTCTTTGCACAAAGTAGCATTAGAAAAACCAAATATAATGCCATCAACATAAATATGGATAACAAGAATGTCATTTTTGAATGACTTACAAAATTCGGGAGCTTGTTTCAAACCATACAATGATTTTTTCAGTTTGAAAACAAAATCTGGATTCTTAGGGTTTTCAAAACCAGAGGGTTGGTGTACAAACACTTCTAGAAACTGGTGCAAAGGTTTCTGTATAGTCAAACACTTCTTGTTGAATATAACCTTGTACAACCAGTCGAGCCTTGTTTCTAATTACCTTTCCTTGTTCATTCAACTTATTCCTGAAGACCCACTTGGTTCTAATGACGTAAGTCTCTTTGGGTCTTGGCACCAGAACCCATACATCATTTTTGGAGAATTGATTGATTTCCTCTGGCATATCCAGAATCCATTATGTGTCTAGAAGTGCTTCATCAATTTATGTAGGCTCTATCAGAGACACCAAACTCAGAAGGCTTTCTTCAGAGGGCTTGAAAGAGGATCTGGTTCTGACAGGTTCAAATTTGTCACCCAAAATCAATTCTTTAGAATGTGAAGATCTTTTTCTGTACCTTCTCAGAGGAGTCTGAGCTTCAACACCTTCTGATTGAGGAGTTTCAGAGTCTTTGGCTTCAACTTCTTTGGCTTCTGAAGTCTTTCCTTCAGAACCTGAGCACGTGATCTCCAAATTTGCAAATTTCTCAACTAGCTTTGACTTTTCAGAGTCAAGCTTATCATCGATTATTACATGGATTGATTCTTCAACAATCTATGTCTCAGTGTTATACACTTTGTAGCCTTTCGAGCGTTTAGAATATCCTAACATGATGCACTTTTGTGCTTTAGAATAAAACTTGCTCAAATTCTCATTAGTGTTCAACATAAAACAAGAACATCCAAAAGGATGAAAATATGAAATGTTGGGCTTCAAATTCTTCCACAATTCATAGGGAGTATTAGATCCAAAAGTGGACTCAAAACGACCACCTGTCCTTCTTTGTCCTCTGAATTTGCCTTGCCTTTTTTTCTAGAGTTGATTAACGCGTCTGGACAGAAGAGATAACTCATTATATTCTTCTGATTCCTCTTCAGACTCTTCATCAGTTTTAGCTTGAAGAGCTTTAGTCTTCTCATATCTCCCTGAAGACTTCAGAGCATCTGACTTGCTCTTCCTTTTGGGCTCATGTTTCTTGAGCTCAATCTCATGACTTCTTAAAAACTAACCAGTTCTTCAAGATAAGTGTTGTTAAGATCCTTTGACAACTTCAGAGCAGTTACCATAGGTCTCCAACACTTAGGTAGAATTTTGATGATCTTTTTAACATGATCAACAATAGAATACCCTTTGTCCAAAACCTTAAGTCCTGCAATAAGATTCTAAAACCTTGAGAATATGTTCTCAATAGTTTCTTCAGCCTCCACTTTGAATGCTTCATATTTTTGAATCAAGGCAAGAGCCTTGGTTTCTTTGACTTGAGCATTCCTTACATGCGTCATCCTCAGAGAATCAAAAATAGATTTAGCAGTATCTCTGTTGGTGATTTTCTCATACTCAGTGTATGAAATAACATTTAACAAAATGGTTACTTCTTTGTGATGATTCTTATAGTCTTTCTTTTGTTGATCAGTCATCACTCTTCTTTCCACTTTATTGCAACTTGCATCTACTGAGTGTACATAACTATCAACTACCATATCCCATAGATCAACATCGTGACCTAGAAATAAGATTTATATTCTAGCCTTCCAATAGTCAAATCTATCTCCATCAAAAACTAGAGGTTTAACATTGTAATGATCTCTATCATTTGTTTGAGCAACTGGTGGTGGAACGGATGCCATTGTGTTTTACGCTAGATCTTTATCTAACACTATTAAGTGTTTGTTATCTTATCAAGACCAATACTAGAGCTATGATGCTAATTGAAGGTGGCAAGAAACACAAGAAGGGGGATGAGGGGGTTGAACTGGGTTTCTAAAAACAAAAGTTTTTTTAAAAACCAACTCAATAAAGCAATATCACGAACAAGAAAAATAACAAGGTTATTTTTATACTATTTCGCTGTTAACGAAGCTACCTCCAGTCCACCATACCAAGGTGATTTCTTCTTCTCATGAAAGACTTAATCCACTATACTTAAAACCTGATTACAGACACCATACAGACAAATTGTCCTTGTCTTTTTGAGTCTATCTGAATAAAACCTAGTCACTCAAGGAAACCACTCAAACAAATTTGAGATTTACAAGTTGTGTTTACAAAGAATGCTTCTAAAAAGAAGATTAAAACAAGTTAATACAATGAATATTTCTCACACAGTAATGAGCAAAAACTCTTGTTTGTTTACAAAGAATATACACAAAAAATATTTACTAAGGAAAAAACATGTGTATGTTCAGTAGCATGAGCGTTATCAAATTATTAGCAATAAGTTAACATCTTCTTCCAATCTTCAAGTCTCCTTTATATAGCCATATAAAAGATCCGTTGGAGGATAGAATTGGAATACTGAAATGCAGTTGTCTATTTCATAACAATGTGCATACAAGCGGAAAAATGGTACAATAGTGTTGTCCTTAGCCCATAAAATAAGGGTAGTGGCGGAAAGGGTGATCTTGTATTGTGAACTATTTTCTTGACACAAAACCTTTTGATCTTATCTTATAATCTTTTGAGGCTTCTGATATAATGATGTTAAAGCATGCTTAGAAGGATCAAGAGACAAGTTGGCAGAATCTTCAGAACCTTGGTCTTCAGAGTCTTGACACAGTTCCTTAGCACCTGGTCTTCAGATTCTTCAGATCTTGTTCTTCAGAATCTTCTGAACTTGAGCACAGAATCTTGAAGGCAGACAAACCTTTAGAGGCTCTAACAATCAGAGTCACATTCAGAAGATTTAGCATAAACGTTCATTAGAACCGTTGTCTAAGAGCTTTCTAGAACTTGATAGCATCTTGTAAAGCACTTGTATCTCCTTAGAGTTAGAGTGTGTTGATTTTAAAATCTAATGACGTCACACATCATTGCTTCAGAGTCAGAACCTGTTGGCAAAATCTACACACTAGATGAAAACTATTAATGTACAAAATTATTCTCTAAGAAACAATGCGTTATTATCATCAAAACTAAAGGCCAAATGCATAGCCAAATCTTGTTCTAACAACACGTGAGTTGTAACTGCTAGGTAAAAACCATTCAGATTATGATGATTTGTCTTAAAAGTTATGCATCCTGCCTCCTTAGTCTTTAAGTTTTGTTTTGATTGAAAATTGTTTTTCACCTAAAACACGCTACTTAATCAGCCTCGCACATTTCTCACTCACTTCCCTCACTTTTTTTCTCAACTTTTCTCTTAAAGTTATCCATTTCATAAGTCTGTATGAAAATTCTGTATATCAAACCAAGAACGATTAATATCCTAAAACCCCTTTTGCAATGGCTTCATCATCTTCTAAACAAGCATCTATGAATGCCGAATATGGTAAAAATCTGTATATCAAACCAAGAACGATTAATATCAGGAAGGAGGATCTGAAACTCATTGTGGAGCAGATTATTGATTTGGAATCCTTCAATATGAATGGATATCCCATCTGGAGTCTCTTTAAAGAGCAAGAATTGGTTTCATTATTTGATATGTTAAATGGACCAACCTATCCTTATATGGTCAATGATTTTTGGGTTAGAGCTGAGGTGTATGATGAGTTAGATACTTCTATTGAAGAAAATCAAAAGGTTGCCGAAGATAATTATTTGAGAGGGGATAATAGAAAGGAAATGGGACTGAAAGAGTTCAACAAAGTGGAAATAAGGTCTAGTGTGATGGGATTTGATGTTACCATCACTCAGAAAATTATTTCCAAGCTTTTTGGTGTGTCATCTGTAACACCTCAAATTCGATTAACTAATTAAATTCAATTATTTACAATTTTATATGATTAATTGGTGTTTTTAAATTATTGTTGTGTGATTATGGGGGTAAGTATCCTTGGAATAGAGGTATAGAGAGAGTAAGAGTTTAGTTTAGTTGTTTAGAAGTTATTAAAATTTTAATTAATTATTATAATAAATAGTGTTTTATTCAAATTAATTAAATAAATAGTAAAATGATAGAATTGGACCATTTGTGAGAATTGGAGAAAATAGGTGGTAAGAGTAGAGGAGCTAGTAATGATTTGGGCAAAAATACTAATTAAGCAAAAGTGATGGGGGTACTATATATTCTAAAAGTAGGGAAAAATCTAAGTTTTTAGAGAAACATCTGACATACGTAAAACAAGAGGCAAAACAGAGAGAAAGAGAAAAAGCAAGGATTTTGAAGAGGAAAGCCATAGAACTTGCATGATTCATCATCAATGGCTGGAAATCTAAGGTAAGGGGGGAGAAAGGGCTACCAATCTAGGTATGTTGCATGAAGGGTAGAGATTAAAGGTCTTTACTCTCTTTAGGGCAATTGGGATGTGATTGATTCTGAATTTCTATGAAGTTTTAATGTTGTTGGCTGTTTTAATGATGAATTTCGTGTGCCTATATGTGTACTATTTTATGTTTTGAGAAATTGATGTTTTCCACCATGATTGAGTATTTGGAAGGTTTTGGGGTAAACATGAAGTGATGAGATTAAATGAATTAAATGATGTAATTATGTGATTTAACATGTCATAATGGTGTTATAACATGTGATATATTTTTTGGGCGTTTGGGGATGTTTGGGACTGAATTGGGGGAGTTTTGGAGTTGCTATAAAGGCAAATCGCGTTACGTATTTTTTACAGGCCTGAACGCGTTCGCTTAGCAAGAGTTTGCTTAGTGAGTTGATGTGTTTTCTGAAGCGAACGTGGCATGGTGAGGGTTCTAGTTTTCTATGACTTTCGCTTAGCGAGAGATACGTTACTTAGCGAGCAAAGGCTTCGCTCAACGAGAAAGGACAATGCTAAATTACTATTTTGTGTCAATTATTGATCCGTTTTCCGATGCTAGTGATGATTGGTTGCTGTTTCGATATGTTTAATATGATAAATTAACCTGTTGAAGTGATGTGTGAATATATGTTGTAGAATAGATGGATAGCTTTGTCAATCGTTATGTTTGTACGATGATGTATTGTTGTTTTGGTGAAGTAACATGAATGAGTGCCTATGAATGTTACATTGGTTAAGTTGTTGTTGTTTGTTGTTATTTTTGTTGTTTATTGATGTTGTAACATGGATTAATTATTGCGTATGATGAATGATGTGATGCATAAATGGTGAGATGTGTATGAGGATCCTTTTGGTGAACCTTTTAGTGATAATATATGTTGTTAAGAGTCATGCATCATGGTGTACGAGCTTCGGTCCAGTTTTGATGTGCTTTGGTCATATGGTGGGGATCACGAGTGAGTAGTCGGTTCTATATGGGAACTGGTGAAGTGTTACCTATGGTGATGGTAACGATTTGGTGTGCTCTGGTCATATGGTGGGGATCGGGAGCGAGATGAACCTGAGTGTTCATGAATGGTACTGCATGCATAATGATTCTGTTATGGAGTAAATTTGCTTACATGATTGCATATGTAGTTGATTATTCATGATGTTGATGATTAGATGTGATTATGTAAATGTTGTCATGATTGGGTGTGAGTATATGTTGTTGATGATGTGTAATGAATGTGTGCTTGTTGTATATTCTCTACCTTATAATTCTTTACATTGCTTATATTAGTTTGTTGTTTCTCACCCCCTTTGCTTCTATGTTGTCCACCACGGACATCTTGCAGATACTCCCAGAGTTACTTCGTTTAGTTCATCGATAATTTAAAAGTCTTGCTTTAATCCTGTAACATCGGGGTTAAGAACATTTGATTGTTTTATTCAGTTTATGTTTTTTTGCTAATTGTGAGTCGTATGTTATACTCTTTACATTTGAGCTTACGTTATAGTGGAGACTTTTACCGTATTTTTTAAATTCAAATAAGGTATTCTTATGAGACCTAATTATTATGAAGCATGCTTATTTGATAATTTTTGTTGTGAGGATACCCTAAGTGAAGGTGAGCATGCGATGGCATGTGTATTATAATGTTTTATCTTATTTGGAACATGCATTGTTTTATGATTAGTGGCATCATGAACATGTTCATTATGATTAATGCTTGAATTATCCTATAATTTCACAGTTCCGGGGTTTCAGATGTTACATCATCTATGGGAAGGTGCACTCTGAACACCAAGGAAAGTAGTCCAGAAGCCGAAGTCATAAAAACCAGGTTGTTTGTGAACTCTGATGATTTTAGAAAGGTGAAGATCATGAAGACTCCTTACACACTTCAGTTCAAGATCCTTATTGGGTGTCTAATTCCTAGAGAAGGTAGTACTAATCAAATCTCCTTGGATCATAGTCACTTCATCTGGTATTTAGTCAAAAAGGAGAAAATCAATCTTCCTGGGTATATCTTTCATCATATGTGTGAAGCTATCAAGGATAGTAAGAAGCATACAAATAAGAATGTACCTTATGTCAGACTCTTGTCTGAGTTATTTCATCAGGGTCGTCTGATTTACTCTCTGAGAGATGCTTCTGCTCATGATGATCTGGAAGAAATTCATGGAAACATTCTCTCTACTTCAATTTTGGCTAACATGAAACTTCTAAAGAGGAATGCAATGGTGATATTAGAAGAACCTCTTAGAGTCAGAAGTACAAAATCTTCCTATCTTAAGGACTATCTAGTAATTACCAAGCATGACAATCCTGAGGTAATTAGGGAATTCATCAAGATGGCAAGAAAAGAAGTTGGTGTTGTTCTGACTTATGAGGAATTACCATAAGAGCCAACTTACGTGTACATACTTTCTAGGAAAATAAAATAGGTTGCTTTTGATGCTCAAAAGATTATTCATAAGCCTCATAAGAAAAAGGTTGTATAATAGTAGGAAATTCAGAAGGAGATATAAAAGGTAGTCTCCTCCACTGTCTTGATGCCCACTAAGATAATAAGTGGAAAAACTCCTCAGAAGATATTTTTATCTTCTATCACCACTGATGCATCTGTGAATAAGAGAAAGTTGAGAAATATGATTCTCCCTTCTGAAGTTGCAGAGGAAGAGGAAGAGGAAGAAGAAGAAAGTGTTGTACCTTTTGTCATGAAAACAAAAATTATGGATGTTAGAGCTCAAAAGGTTGTAGAGGGAGACATTCATAGGGGAGAAAAATTGATTGCCTCTACTCTATTAGATCAAGAAAAGGAACAACGTGTATCTTCTGAAGCTCAGGTGGAAGAAGATGCTGCTACAGAGGATGTTCTGAAGACACCTGGGGTTCAACCTGCTGAAGCAATAACTGGTTTGAAGTCTGCTGAAGGTACTTCGGAGGTTGAAGCTTCTGTTGTGCTAGAAGAAGGAGTATCAAAACTAGCTACTAATCATGCTTCTGAAGTTGTTGTTTATAAGGAGCAAGCTTCTCTAGATTCCGAAGAAACTGATATTACAGGTAATAATCTGAATTCTATTTCTAAGGAATTTTTTTATTCTTCCACCTTAAATCATATATCACCAACACCCTCACCCAAACTATCTCCATAACACACTTCATCACCTATTCATAAAATGGTTTAACATTCAGAACCTGTGATGGATTCCCCTAACCCAACACGTATCATTAAGATTCTAGAGATGATATGAATCTAGTTGATTATGAACATCCTGCTGGCGAAACCACCAATGATCAGAGATAAATGACATACATTTCTGATTCTGAATAACCTCCACCTTTGAAAACCATACCTTAAACCCCTATAAATGTCTCTAGTAGGAAAGCTCCATCTAGTTCTAGCTCAGACTCAAATCTAACCTTATTGTCGCTCTTGGTCTCAAACCTATATTTTTCAAACCTATCCAAGTTGTCCCTCTTAAAATCTTTATCCCACAAAAACCACAAAATGACCAAACCTGTATATTTGTCAAACCTATCCAAGTTGTCCCTCCTAAAATCTTCACCCCATAAAAACCACAAAATGACCAAACCTATTATGCAGAAAAAACTTCTGATCAAAATAACTTATCTGTTCAAATTGAAGTTGAACATGTTACCCACCTCAACCTGAACCTGAACCCCAACCTCAATTTGAACCTGAACCCCAACCTAAACTTGAACCCCAACCTCAACTTGAACCTGAACCCAACCTGAACTTGAACCAATCCCAACCTGAACCTGAACTTAGACTAAGTTTTGTTCAAAATCAATCTCAACATCAAATTGCATCTGAACCTTAGATTGAAATTGAACAAATATCCTTAGACCAATATCCACTAGAAACTACCTTAAACCAAACTATCCAAGAAAACTAACCATCTGACCATCACTCCTCTCCTAAAAGAATAAATTTTATGTCAGAATCTGGCAGAGTACACCTATCCATTCCCTCATCTCTCCCACAAATAGAAATTCCACCTCATCCACCCTATCTCCCAGCCAAATGGAAGTATGCAAAACTGTTCTTTTTGATAGAATGTAGAATCTTGTTGCTGAGAGAATTACAACTTCGGACCCAACAACTTAAGCAGCAAAATGGGATTCTCTCACAGATTCGGTGGTTTCAGTTCTGCAAGGTCTGAAGTACCTCTCGTTAGAACTCTTGCTTCTTCCAGTCAGAGGCAAGAGCATTTAGAAGCAAAGATGGCTTATGTTGCTGATACTTAGGAAGTCATGGCCTCTAAGCAAAAGGAGATGGATAACCAGATGAAGATTGTGATTACCAAACAAGATGACATGGGTGCTGATCTGAAATAAATTTAGGAGTTTCTGAAGCAGAAACCTTAGGCTATAGGATTCAGTCACCCCTTGTTTTATCTTTTCTGAACACGTGCTTTGCATACTTTTGTTGGTTAATGAAATCTTTTCTTCAATATATTTTCTTTCCCTTTCTTATATATTTGTTGATGACAAAAGGGGAAGAAAGTTAAGGGGTATTTAAGCACACCTAAGCACCTAAATCTGATGATTATTCTTACTGTTGCCTAATTAAATTATGAATATTAATGATATTGTGCCTTTAAAAGAATTAAATAAACTGGATAGGACTTTGGGGGAGCTTACAAACCTCACCTCTAGACTATCAGACTCAGGGAGAGATTACAAACCTCAGAATTTGAAGTCAACATTTTAATTAAATTAACAACCATTATTCTTAAATACTTTTGTTTGTCATCATCAAAAAAGGGATATTGTTGGAACAAAATTGGTTGATACTATATCCCTTGGGTTCTGATGATAACAAAGTTTTTAAAGAACAATTGGGTATTCTAACATTTGTTCAAGTATGCAGGATTATAAGACTGAGAATAAATGAAAAGAAGCTTGAGGATTCTGAACCTGAAGTTTAGACTCTGGCTCTAAAGATCACTTCTAAAGACTTTGGCTCTGATGGAAGATCCAAACTCTGAAGAAAGTCAGCCTCTGGTGATCTAGACTCTAAAGCTTCAGAAGCAAAGAAGCAGACTCTAAATGAAATTCTAGTATCAGATATGAGATGTCGAAGGTAATGTCACGACACTAATATCTGAACAATATAAACATGATAAAAGATAAAGAACAGTAATACAAGTGACACAAGCAATTGTTAACCCAGTTCGGTGCAAACTCACCTACGTCTGGGGGCTACCAAGCCAGGAAGGAAATCCACTAAACAAAATTAGTTCAAAGACTCTCAGTAAACAACTTCAAGTTACAATCTTTTCACCTAATCTCTACCCGTGTGACTTCTATCTAAGAACTCTTAGATATGTGACCCTACTCACTCCCCCTCAATCACAACAGTGATGTAAAAACAAATATTACAATGAAAGAAGACACTCTTCAAGAACACATACTTGATATTTCTTAAAAGCTTCAACCAAGTAAACACACACCCATGCTTCAAAGCTTAGAGTGGACAAATTACAACTCAAAAGTCAGTCCAATTCAATCATCTATGGATGAATGAATGACTCACAATACACACGACCACACAAGACTAAAACCCTTATTCTCTCTCAATATTTCGTTCGTTATTTCTTGTGTGTTAAAACTAGGTTTTCCATTCCCTTTATATAGAAGTGTTTGGCTGGGCTTGGACATCATAAAGCCTAAAACTATTTTCCATTCGCATCTTCTTATGACAACTGATTATATCTTGTTGGAAAATAAGTCAATTTGGTTTTAATTACTGATTGAATGGCGCATTCAATCATCACAACAATCACATAGAGATTAACATAAAAAGCGCAATCACACAATACATAACATTCAGACTGAATGTTCTGTATACAGATGTCTTGACATCGGGTCTGACATCTCAGCAAAATCCTGCACATCCACATTTTAAACAACCTGCAGGAACCTGTTATCTTATGTCAAGACAACACTTGTGATACCTTGTGAACAATCTAGGTTTTACCAAAATTGCTGCCAACACATAGAACCAACACTAAAGATATCAACCTCTGAAAAGTGAATTCTGAAGAAAGTCAACCTCTGAAGGATCCAAACATGGTCCCCAAAATCTGAAGGTTTCCCAATCCCTTCAATCGAGGAAACTCTGACAGACTCAGAGGCTTTTTTGTTCACGTGAATACTTAAGGAAAATTTGTTCATGGATGTCTGAGCCTCAACGGACAATTCTTCTTGAAGAAATAAGTTTCTTGACATTTCCAATCAACACAAAGCTTCTCCAAGACTCTTATGCAAAAGTCCTTCAACAAATATTTGTTGTCCCTCTATTAAAGAAACAAAAAACTTGAAGATTAACACTGGCTCTACATAACTCCATTGAAATTCAAAGAGAAGCTACTAGGTTAAAAAGTTCGCACACATTAGACTTAGAATTTCTTAACAATTGTATATTCTAGAAGTTCTTAAGTCTTAGAGTCTTTCTAAGTTGTATTTTATCTACACCTCTAATTGTATATCAAGTGTAGTTTTTACCCTAAACTCTTAAATGTTTGTTAAAGAGTCAAAAGTCTCTTGCTTTAGTGCTTGAGAATTTGAAGTCTCTTGCTTGTGTGCTTGAACATATAAGTCTCTTACTTGAGGGTTTGACCATTGAAAGTCTCTTGCTTGTGTGTTTGAGCATAGAAATCTCTTACTTGAGGGTTTGAGAATTTAAGTCTCTTACTTGAGGATTTGAGAATTGGAAGTCTCTTGATTTGTGCTTGAGCATTCGTAATCAAATTTGGTTATAGTTGTCACATCTCGAAAAACGCACACACAAAACAGAGTCGACACCAATGTTGCTTATCCCATAAGAGGGAAAGAAAACACTGAATAAACCTAACGAAGTATGAATCTGATGATCTCGCAACCAAAAAATGGGTAAGGGAGTCGATTACATAAGGGGAAGGTTTATTCTAAGACCTACTACTAAAAAGGGAATTAATGGAAACATTAAATTGTAAACAAAAGAAAGTTTTTTATTATTGTGCTCGCTTAGGTTTTGCAACCCAATGCCTACGTATCAAAAGAATCAGAGCACCGTAGTTCTTCTCAAAAACTTTGGTTGGTTGGTTCTTTTTATGGATAACCCACCCCCCTTATTGAAATTTTTTATAAGAAAAATCAAGTGGCAAAATAAGTTTTATTGGTTGAGTGTTTTGTTGAGAGAATACACCAAATGATCCTCCCAAGGCAGGAGGTATCTAAGTACTTTTCTCTTATTGTTGAAAGAGTTTAGGTAGTATTAGAATGTTTTTTGATCTTGATTAAGAAATGGTTTTTGTTTTAGAGTGAATGCAAAAAGAAATGGAAAATCTAAAGGGATTCTAAAGAGAAACCTAATGTTGGCATACAATAGTGATCCTAAGGTTAGGATAAAAGAGAAATATCTACCTGAATTAACATGCAAAGATTGACCTAGGGTTAAGGATCAAGGAGACTACCTAATGTTGTCATGCTTGGTTAACAAATATAAGGTCTACTTTAGTTCAATCTTAACCAAGAATGAACCAAAGGAATCATATGGGGAACATGTTATCCACACAAGGAAAAAAGGTAAAAGAGGGACAATCCATATTAGGTCATAGGACAATAAACACCACAATATCATATCTAGTCATGATAGAAAGAAAAAATAGTAGCAATCCATATCATGTCATAGGAGAACAAATAGAATGTAAACAACTACAACCCATATCAAGTCATGGAAGAATAAATGAAGCAATAACAATCCATATCAAGTCATGGAAGGAATATACAAACAATAATAATCCATATCAAGTCATGGGAGAAGGTAAAAGCAAATAGTAATCCATATCAATTCATGGGACAAGAAGATAGAAACCAGACAATTCATATCAAGTCAAGAAAGAGATAAAGTAATACAATTCATACCAAAAGTAGTCCATATTAAGTCATGGAAAAATAGATAGAGGATGAACAAATCATATCAAGTCATGAAAGGGTGGATGAAATAATAATAATCCATATCAAGTCATGGAAGAGATAAAGCAGAAGACAAGTTATCAAGTCAAGATGGGGTCTAAGAGTAATGAAAGAAGTCATTCAAACTTTACATATAAATCAAAGTCAAGTAACTTGATGAACAAGTAACCCTATCATCCTAGAAAAGAAATCCTTTATCAAAACAAAGTAAAGTGGCAATTGGGACAAAAAGAAATGGCATAAGTGCAACATTAGAATACACAAGGATGGATCCCAAAATCTTAAGAGTTTCACCATCCACCAACCCAAATAACTAGCTCAAGAAAGAAAAGAATGTAGCTCTTAATTTGTCTTCATGATGAATGGTAATGGAGTACCACTCAAAGAATTATAAGAGAAAGATATAAAGTTTCCAAAACCAAGTAAAACCTAATTATAGACAAGAGGAATAAAATCCAATAGACTCATAATATTCAAAGTGGAATGCACAAGACAAAATCCAACTAGGGCCTCCTAGAGCAAGTAAGAAGTAACCCAGATAAGTAAGCAACGAAAAACCAAATGGAGATGCTCAAAATAGTTCACATGGGTGGATTTAAGTATCCTAGATGATGATGATGAAGTCAAGGGGAGAAAAGGGAGAGATCCCCAATGGTTACACACATACAATTCAAAACAAACAAACCAAATGCACAAATATGACACAAGGAAACAAGCATGTCCTTCACAATTTCAAGAAAAATAGTTAGAAGCAAAGATAAATTATGAAAAATTAACCATATAAATATGAGGTCAAAATCACAATATAACCTTGAGATAGTCTCAAAACCATGTGTAAAGTGTGTTCAAGTAATCAGATTATCTAGACTAGCACAAATAAGTAGTCACTACAAAGATACCTTCAAAAATAAATTCAAAATTTACTCAAAATTAACAACCAAAGCAAAAATAAAAACTTAAAATACCTATATACATATGTATACAAGTGTGCAAAACATTGGGTCAAAACTCAAAAAGGAAAAATTAAAATCAAGCCCTAACAAAGTAAGTTAGCATAGAAATATACATATAATCAAATATTATGGAATAAATATTAAAATAAATTAAAAAAGAAAATAAATAAAAATGAAAAATTAAATAACACTTGAAATGTCCTTCTAGAATTTAATTAATATTTTTGGCCTATAAGAAATATTTTTAATAGAATTAAATACAAGTGGTACAATAAAAATAGAAATAAATGAGAAATGAAAGAGAGGGGTGCATTAGTAAACCTAAGAATATACTGATCAATGTGTAACATGCTCATGGGCTCAAAAAATGTGTGTGTGTGTGTATGGGGGGGGGGGGGTGAACATCGAAGCAATTAGGCCCAACGACCAAACCAACCAAAAACTCAGTTTTTTGGAAGCGTGACATCAAATGATAAATTAAAATGTACAAAAATATGTGGAGTTGGCCATCAACCGGTCACATAATCTTAAGTCACTAAAAGACAAAACCAATCCCCAACTAATCAGAAACAACCAGCATTTCATCCCCAACCTTAAGCCATGCAACATGAACCCTAAACCCGATTCCACACGCATCACTTCCAATCCTAATATCCCACTCTACAGTGCATGAAAAAGCATGAAATCAAAAGACAAAACATAGATCTCATGGAGCACTTCAAAGGAATATCAAACCAAGTTCAAAAAGAAGGTCTAGTTTAAAAGAAATGTGGCATGAAAGTTGGAGAAAACTCATTGTAATCAAAATTCAACATGCTTAATACATCACATATTTGAGTACACAAATGAAAGTAATGCACTGAAACGATTCTAATCAAAACTCTTAACCATCTATGGCATGTTCATGTTTCAAAATGGATGTAATGTGAAGAGAATATAACCTACCTAGTGGAGAAAGGTCCACTGCTTCTTGATTCCAAATGAGCTGGAAAAGCAAAACCAATGTGTAAGACCCCAATTTTGACCCTAAGATCCTTAATGCAATTTCATCATAAGCATTAGCATTGAGATCATACCTTGGCATCCTCCTTACCTTTTTTTCATTGGGTTTGTTTTGGGAGAGATCACCAAGAACTATGTGATTGTATCATACTTGTATATTATCATTTTACTAACCAAAATACAAAAATATGTCTTTGTATTTGCCTAACTCCTTTTGCAGGTAGGGCATGATCTCCATTGATCTATCAAGTTCATATCTAGGGTTTGAGACCCTCATGACAAAGAGCACAATCATGAATTGATCTAAGAATGGTTATGAGCATCATATATGAGTCCCATTGATTCCTACATGTTATATTGATCAAGTTTTCTTCAAGAGGTTGAAGGTGATTTGCCTTGGAAACCCTAGTTTGACTGGGTATCTTGAGTAACTTCTCCAACAAGCTATCTCACCAATTGATCAAATTTATCAAGGGACACTTCAAAAATCATCATCTTATTCATATATGATCTACCATGATCCTAAAAAGTCAAGAGAATTGGAAGTTAGCAAGTTGGTTGATGGTGGTTGGCCAAATGAATTCATCTGATCAAAACTGGGTCTCCCTAGACCCTATCTCCTATAATTTTCACCATATGAAAATTATTCCAAGATAAAACTTACTCTAAATTACATTTAAACAACTTTCATGTTGAGACCTAGAGCTATTTTTTCTTGTAAAATCATTTTCTATGTTGAAACATTATAGGTCATTTTGTCTAAACCCTAATTTGAAAGTCAACTTCCCAAGGCCATAACTTACTCAATTTTTATGAGATGAAAGATTTCCAAGTTGCACAATCAAATTCAATGTGTCTAATTTAACTTTGATGTTTGGAGTGGGAGCTAATTCAACTTTTTTGAGCATGTGATATGAGGTTACATTATAGGTCACTTTTGACCTATACCATTGATCAAGTGATTTTTCCAAACTTCAAAAATGCATAACTCTATCATTTCAAATCCAAATAACATTAAATTGGTGACCATTTTGAAGGTATTTGAGAGAGATACAACTTTGATGAAGACACATTTCTCATTTGAAGCTCATATAAAAAGTTAAGCAAGGTGGAAAATTTTGATATATAAAAAATTTCCAAACTTCCACCTCAGATTTCTTCAAGTTACAAACTCCAAATGGAAAAGTGTTGAACATGAAAGTTATTCCTCTTGATCTCACCTTTCCAAAAAGCTCAAATTCATTCATTTTGGACAAGGAATGCATAGGCTGCGCATGGCATGAACATGGTATCATCACTTGGCAAGGATCAAACTTCAAATCAAAATGTACACTTGCCTTGCAATCCAAGCTGAATTCAAATCATCTCACACTCATTTGTGGACTTATGGCAATGATTTTATGGGCCTATGCGCGCCCATGCACCCATGCATCATCAATGACCAAATTTGGAAAGTGAATTCAAGTGTGCAAAAAGCAATAGATTCAACTATAAATAGAGCCTCATATGCTCAACATTTCACACACATTGGCACCAACTTTGATCCCCTAACTCTAACCCTCACATTGCAAAGGATAAAACTGAGAAATTCACTTGAATTTGAGTTTGAATTTCCACTGTTTTGAAATTCAAATCTCCAGGAATCCATAGCCTTTTGAGCATTCAATCCTTCTTCTGCAAGCATTTGGAGTGAGATCAAGCACGAGCAAGAGCAAGATCAGTTGAATCTAGACCTCCATTGAAGGTATTTTCCAGAAATTTTGATCTCTTCGATTCTCTCTAATTCTTGCTTAATTCTATTGATTCTTTGGTTATCTGAAGTTCTACCAATGTAGGCAAGAAGATTGAGTTGCTTTGAGGCCAAATCAAAGCAACTCAGTTCATGTACCTCAAATTTCAAATCCATGTATCTCTCAATATACTTGGAGTTAGAGTGAATTGAGGCCAGATTCGAACTCAGTGTCATTTTTACTTTGAAATCATGTCCTTGTTTTTAATTTTGGTGATGGTTGAAGGTGGACCATTCCGGTGAGGTCCACCGGAGAAGAAGGCCGAAGCTACAGCTCCGGCCATGTGCTGGCATGGCTCTGAGCCACATGATCCTCTTGATTTGTTTTAATCTGGAGCGTGCATTTGAATTACCAATGTTATGGCGCGCTGACTTGAGTCCATCGTGGATAGCGCGTTTCTGGCCACTTAGTCTGCCACCTCAATTAATGAGGGAGATCAAGTGGTCCACGTTTTTCTGATATTTTAATTTTCATTTTAATTGCATTATTTTCAATAATTCATATTAAATTCAATATTGATCCAAAAAATATGAGACTTTCACAAAAAAAATTCAAATATTTTTCTCTTTCATATTCTGAATTAAAATTATTTTTTGGATTATTATTAATATTTTTCATGAATTAATTGATTTTGCATTTGTTTTTAATTGTTTAAAAATATTTTTAAATGTCCAAAAATTATGAATTTTTTTCTCCAAGGTCCTTTGACCTTGTTAGACCTATGATAAATCTCATGGCCATTTCTTTGGTGTTTTGATGAGGTTTTAGGAATTGGACAAACCATATTTAATTTAAATGCACTATTTTAGTATTTTAATTTGAATAAATGCCAAATAATTTTGTTGACCAATTGTGATGACTTGTTTGTGTTTGACTCTTGTTGTTGAGCCTTGGTCAAGGTTGATTTGACTTTGTCAAATTAATATCATTGGATTTAGGGGATTGATGGAATGTACATTCCATCTCCCAAAATGAATGGATGATATTAATTTGGTAAAAGTCCTCCTTTGACCAATTTGTGTTTTGATCCATTCCCCTCCCACTTCATATTATTCCCCTTCTTCATTCATTTATTCCATTTGGCCTATGATATCTCATAATCCTAAGGCTAGTTGATTGAAAAATTGACATGAGTATGGATGAGATTAGGCCACACCTTTTGCATATTCTTTTTGTGTGTGGTATGCTTCATGAGCATAGTCCATTATATTATGTCTCTAACATGCATTAACACCAAAATTTTATTGCCCGGCCTCAAATAGTTGTGACTTCTACATAAGTCCAATTACGATTGCTTAACATAGCACTAAATTTGTGATATAAAAGGCATAAACATTCTAGTTAGTGAGATTGTAAGTCTCCCCTCTTTCATGGTATTGTGTGGAAACTTGGCCTTCTTTCCTTCCTTTGGAAGATGTTTTGACTTAAGGATTCATGCTTGTGATAAGTGAGTTTAGTGTTCTCCAAAGAATGTCCTAAAATGAAAAGCAAAAGCAAAACAATACTAACTTCTAACCTATTAACTACTAACTTTTAATTTCAAGCCCTTTATTTTAATGCCATTTAATTTTTTGTTTCTATTCATTTTCCATTGTTCATATCATTCTAATTGTTTATGATAATGCAATTTTTATTTTGTCCATTTGGACCATGTGGTGTGATATATTTTGCTTGTGTATACTTTGCTTGTTTGTGTGGTCTTTGACCATTAATATACATAATAACAACAAAAACCCTAAAAGACTTTTGTGTGGATTGTTGGCTTGATCTTGTACAAATGGACTTAGAATCTAGGAAACTTTCCTATGCTAAAGGACTTGGCCAATGCGAACTTGTTGAAGAACCAAGTGCTTGCAATTTGAACTTCATCTAATACATCATTCAAGATCCTTTTGAGTTCATCTGCAACATGATCTTTGTGAAGCTGTTACTTTGAACCTGTGACTTGTGGAATTCATCTGTTACATGGGCTATTTTGAAGAAGATCATGGAATGGATAAGCTTGGATGTGGCCATCTTTATTTGATGCCTTGCTCTTCAAGATAATATAATTGTGCATTTGTGTGTTGCTTGATTCTAAAAGTCCAAAGGGAATTCTGGGTTTCTATTGACATTCTTTTCTATTGGATTGCTACCCATTTGGTCAGATCATTTCAACTCTAACTTTTAATTTTGTACATAGGATAGTCTCTTCATATTCTCCCTATTTCTTTAATTTCAAAATCTCTCCCTCCATTTTTCAAAATCTTCTTTGTGTGAACTACTTTTGTTCTAAAACTTTGACCACTTTTGCAAAAAAGATAGAAACTTTGGCCTTATGCCATTGCATTTTCAAACTTCTTTTCTTAAATCAAACCTGTAAATAAACTTAACTATACTTGACCTAAACTTTCAAAAAATTCCAAAAAGAACTAACTCATTCAAACCATTTTAGGGCTTTGTGCCTTTTCAAACTTAATTTTTGTTAAAAGTAATGCATCCACTTTGAAATTTGTATCACGAACTACGAGGTTTTGATCCCTCATTTTTATGTTGGTACGCAGGCACAAGTCCGAAGGTCTTGTCAAACACAAAAATATAATTAATGAATTCTTTTCTCATTCCCCCATTCTATTTGTTTGTAAACATCACTTTATACTAAGTACATATGCACACAAAAAGGGCTCTCTAGGAGTACCTAGGACACTTTGGGTGCTAACACCTTCCCTCTGTGTAACCAACCCCCTTACCTGTAATCTCTGACTTTTTATTAGTTTTGATTTAAAAACTTCTTACTTTTGGGTTTTATTCGTACTTTTCCCCCTTTCCATTGGAAACAATAAAAGCGCGGTGGCGACTCTTGTTATTTGATCTCTAGCTTGTCAATAGCTTGATGATCATGAATTTACCACTACACAATGAAGCTTGGTTCTTCTCTTCAAGCAAGGATGGTGTTAACGAGTAGCAGGGATGAATCCAAAAGTGATAAACAAAGACTCTAGTAGGATGCTACAGCTGCCAAGTCTCCTTTTTTCTCCAAAATGATCTCTCTCCTCTTAACTAGGTTAAGGTTCCATTATATATGTCTACAAATGAAGTGTTACTTTTCCCTTTTGCACACACCCGTTGGAGGGCAGACTGGTCTAAATAATGTGTAAGAGCCTTTGGTATCAGAATTATGTTTGACTTGGGAAGGATAGGAGTGAGTGTTCTGTCATCTTTTGGGTGCTCATATGCAGTAGGAAAAGGACCTGTCTTGTAGCTTGAGAAGAAGTGTGCATGAAGCAAGCTTGGTCAAAAGCATATTTCCTTCATTTGGAAAACCTGATACATGACATGCATGCATGGGATATCATGCTGCTTGACCAAAAGGAGTAAAGATTAAAGTGCACTTGAGTGGGAAATGGTGTTGCTGCAAAGGAATGTGATCAATTTTCAAGGATTCGACCAAAGAGACAATTTAGGAAAGCTTGCAACCTGGTGACATTAAGCCAACATAACTTCATTCTCTCTTGGCCAAAAGGATTGAATTAGAGCTTTTTGGAAAGAGGGGAATAAGAGGAATAAGTTTCTTGTTGAGGTTGAATCCTAATAGGGTCTAGAACCTGGTGGAAAATGATCATTAAGTATGTGGTTTGGAAAGAATGAAAACTTGGAAAACTTTCACTAAGTACACAAGCCATTCAAACAATCCAAAGCCACGACCTGTGGGAGTGATATCTTGAGCTATGGTGGTCCAAATGATTTGCCCTTGGAAGCAATGGTAAGGGGAGATCTAATAGTTTAACTTTCATGTTAGAAACCAATTCAGATGAAGCCCGTAAGGTCTTGAAAAACTTCCATGAACAAAGCTTGGTAATCCTGACTTGGGTACTTAGAAAATTTCTAAGTCTTGGAACAAATGGATAAATTTGAAATGCCATACTTTCCACGATCATATCTCGGGCTATGATGATCCAAATGGATCAATCTTGGTATCTCCTTGAAGCTTTGATGGAGAAGAACAAAATTCATGTTAATACCAACTTGGTTTGGATTCTTGATCATGTAGAACAAAGGCCATGAAAGTAGTTATTCACTAAGGCTAAACTTACCACAAATAGTATGTTTCAAAACCCTAGTTTCCAAATTAAGCAACTTTCCATAATTCTTGATTTTTGATGAATCTCTTGACTTTTCTTGATCAAATTTCATACATATTCCAATTTTGACTTGAGGAACACAATGTTGCCCAAAAAGATCAAAAGTTGACTTTTTAATTTGCCTGGTTAACTTTTCCCTAATTGAATCAAACCAACAATCATCTGACCAATTGAACCTCTTACTGAAATTCTGGTATCAGATATGAGATGTCGAAGGTAATGTCACGACACTAATATCTGAATAATACAAACAGGATAAAGATAAAGAACAGTAATGCAAGAGACACAAGCAATTGTTAACCCAGTTCGGTGCAACGCACCTACGTTTGGGGGCTACCAAGCCAGGAAGGAAATCCACTAAATAGAATCAGTTCAAAGACTCGTAATAACAACAAAAGTTACAATCTTTTTCACCTAATCTCTACCCGTATGACTTCTACCTAAGAACTCTTAGATATGAGATCCCACTCACTCCCCCTCAATCACACCAGTGATATTAAACAAGAATTACTTATGAAAAGAAGAGACTCTTCAAAGACACACACTTGATCTTACTTAGCAGCTTCAATCAAGTAGACACACACTCATGCTTAAAAGCTTAGAGTGACAAATTACAACTCAAAAATCAGACCAATTCAATCATCTATGGATGAATTGAATGGCTTACAACTCACACGACCACACAAGACTAAAACCCTTATTCTCTCTCAATATTTCTCTCTGTATTTCTTGTGTATCAAATCAGGTTTTCCATGTCCTTTTTATAGAAGCGTTCAGCTGGGCTTGGACATCATAAAACCCTAAAACTATTTTCCATTTAAATCTTCTCATGACAGTTGATTAGATCTCTTTGGAAAATAAGTTAATCACGTTGTAATCACTGATTGATAGCGTGTTCAATTAACTCATCAATCAAACACAGATTGCCATTAAAAGCGCAATCACATAATACATAACATTCAAACTGAATGTTCTGTATACAGATGTCATGACATCGGGTCTGACATCCTGGAACAATCCTGCATAATTATATTTTAAACATCCAGCAGGTACAAGATATCTTATGTTAAGACATCACATGTGACATCTTGTGAACACTCTTGGTTTTACCAAAATTGCTGCCAACACCTAGAACCAACAAACTCCCCCTTTGGCAAATTTTGGCTAAAACATATGTCAGTCCATTTGTTCACAAGAAAAAAAGACATCAGCGGTTAAACAACATAACATCAGTTAAGCAGCAGCAGAAGCAAACACAATCACTAGCTATAGTAGCAACTAGTAATACACAGATTAAAAAACATAGGTACTTCTTCTCCCCCTAAGTCTGTTCAATACAGACATCTCCTTCAGCACCTGTAACATTCAGAGTTACCCTCTGACATCTTCTTTAACATCACCTGTGCAACACAGAACATGCACAGAACATCAAATATCTCCTTCAATATCACCTGTGCAACACAAAACATGCACAAAACATCAGACATCTCCTCCAACATCACATAACAGAACATCATTCTGTTCCATATCAAACATCTCCTTCAATATCAGCTGTTCATCTGTTTAGCCTAGCTAGCTACATCAACATATAATAACTGCAGTTCTCCACATCTCCATACATTAACTGCAGCTCTCCACATAATAACTTCTCCCCCTTTTTAGTCAAAATAGACCAAAGTGACCAATTAGACAAAATAAATGTCAATCAGTCCAGCAGAGAATGTCACAAAGGATGTTATAACATATAAAATGTTAAAACACAATGTCAGGAGATACAAACCATAATTATACACAACTGCATTAGCTGAGATAATCAGAAATCCAGGGAACTCATAAAGAGCCAAAATATTACATCATGGCATCAGACAGGACTGCCAAAAATTACAAACATCAAACAGAAAAAAACATCAAATCATCCAAGCATCCAAGACAGCATCCAGAACACACATCATTAACAAGGGGGCCATCACCACAACTTAGTCTGAGGAGGTAGCATCTTCTTCACCTTCAGATTCAGAACTGCCACTAGATTGATCTTGAGAATTGGACCTCTCACTTGAGGTATGGGCGTCTGACTCATTGGCTTCACCAACCTTATCCATCTCTTCTTGCTCCAAGCAACTAATGAGAACCTCTAAAGCCTCTTTCCTAGCCTTGGCCACCCTAATCCCAGTTTCCAGCTCCTTACAAGTTTCTTTCAATTGAGCAATCAGGCCACCTTGAGAGGCTGGCTCCTTCCTTACAGATGTCATGACAATGTCATTGACATGACTGCCTTCAAATAACTTATAGTGAATGGACAATGGAGGCTTCCTCCTACTGAGGATATCAATTGTGTTAAGAATACCAGGTTGCTGGCTTGAAATAATTCCACAAATGATAGAGGGAAAGGCAATTGGCAGCTTTACTGCATTAGTGGAGACATGTCTAACAATTTGTTCAAACATGAACCTTCCAAAGTCAAAGTTGAGCCTGGTCCCAATAGCATAGATTAACCTTCCAAGACCATTAGAGATAGTTGAGATATGGTTTGTTGGCACCCAGTTGGCTGAACCAATCTTATGCAAGATGGCATATTTTACAGTTAATTTGCCAGCTGAGAGATGCTTTTTCTTTGCCATTCCTTGACTTGGCCAATAGTGATTGTCCTACAAACTTCATTGTCTGTAGCCTCTAACTGCACAGCTCCTTCAGTTCCTCTCCCTAGGAACTTATTGATTATAGTTGGGGAGAACCTTACACATCTTCCTATCACAAACACCTTGCAGAATTCTTTGCTATTCTTGTCAATAATATCCTCTAGGATATTAACCACAAACTCCTTCACTAAAACTTCAAAACATTGGGGCAATGCACTAACTATTTTCATCAAACCAGCAGACTTGATTAATTCCATAACGTCCTTCACTTCTATAGCCTCCTTCCCTAGCTCCCTCTCTACAACAACTCTCTTATGTATAAAAAATTTCCACCTGGCAGCACCATCTTCCAGATGGAAGGAAATGTTGTCCAAATGCACAGCTGCAACCTTAGTTGGAGACTTTCTAACAGTTTGCCTTTTGGCAGGAGAGATGTCTGGGACATCGTCTTCAAATCATCTTCAGAATCAGAGCTTTCTCTGACCTTCCTCTTCTTAACCTATACTTTACTCCATGATTTAGAAGGACCTACAGCAACAACCTTCCTACTAGTTCTGGCTGTCAACATCTCAGCCACAATCTTGCCTTTCCTGGTTTTCATTTTCCTTGCAACACTTGGTTTCAAGTGATGAACCAAGGTGTCATCTTCCTCTTCTGAACTCTCTTCCTCCAAATCAATTACTCTCTCAGTAGTGTCATGCTTCTTAGAATGAGAAGCATCTATAGGATTCTTGCTAGGTATGGTTTCTCCTAGAGAGCACAGTCCCTCAGCAACAATGTCATTCTCTGATCTAGATGAATCATCATCTTTCTCAGTTTGAGGTTCCACCTCAGGTGAGGGGTCCCTTCTAGACAGAGGAGTCGAAACTCCCTTGACTGCATGTCCTTCGTTTATAATCCTAGTTACTAGGTTCCTAATGACACGATCTGTATAGTGCATGTCATCCTTAGGTGGAAGGTTTTCAGAGTTGTTACCTTGATTGTTTGCTGCCGTGGAAGAAGGGACAGGGGCATCGCCTGGGATTACAGAAAGATGAATAACCTCCAAAACGTCTTCATCTAGAAACTCCATGGAGGGAGTCCTTGCTTTGTGAGTGGGTTTTGAACCAGAGGATGAGGGATGTTATGACATTTTGTTAAACTTTTGAGAAGATTTTTGTTGCCCTAGCAGAGATGGTCTGAGCAGTTTGATGAAGATGGAAGTGGTTGTGTTGAGGTAGCGTGTGAAAATGGTATAGATGCTAGTTCCAACACTAGGTAATGATTTACCATAAATGGGACACTTTCTTTTAAGTGGACAGACAATATTTTTATTCCCTTTTCCACTCCACTTTAATTGCTATAAATTCTCATGAATACAAATCCCCAATTTCCCTCTTAAACATTCAAACTGATTAGCCTCAAAAGCCTTTGTAAATATGTCAGCTAATTGCATTTCAGTAGTAACATGCTCCAATGCTATGATTTTCTCTTCCACAAGTTCTCTAATAAAGTGATGACAAATATCAATGTGCTTTGTCCTGCTGTGCTGAATAGGATTTTTGGAAATAATTATAGCACTCAGGTTGTCACAGTACAATGTCATGACGTCTTGTGTGACATTGTATTCAATCAACATTTGTTTCATCCAAACCAGTTGAGAATAGCTACTTCCAGCTGCTATGTATTCAGTTTGATATATAACACAAACACCATTTTCATCTTTGGAGACTTTCAAATGTGTAGGAGCAGGTGTTCTTTTATGACTTGCATTCTCCATGTCAACCTTCTTAACATTGTTATTGGCATATTTGCTTTGAGATAGAAAAATAGAATCTTCTATCTGCTTGACTTGTAGCCCAAGTCCAACAAGGCTCATATCATCCACATCTATTTGACCCACCACGAGCTTTCCTCCTTCATTCTTCACAGATAGGGTCTTGTCAATACATCCTCTCTTGTAGACATTGTTAGTGAGGAACACTATGAGTCTCTCATACCAAGCCCTATGAGCTTGCTTCAAACCATAGAGGGATTTCTTCAATCTGTACACATGCTTTGGAAGGTTTGGATCTGTGAATCCTTTAGGCTGTTCAACATATACTTCCTCTTTTAAGTAGCCATTCAAGAAGGCACTTTTTACATTCATTTGGAACAGTTTGAACTTCAGACTACATGCCATTTCATGTTCATCAGATTTATTCTCATACACCCACTTTGTACCTATGACAATTATTCTTTCAGGTCTAGGAATCAGTTCCCATACTTCACTCCTCTTAAATTGACCTAGCTCCTCCTGCATGGCATTGATCCAGAACTCATCAGTCAAGGCTTCCTTGATATTCCTAGGCTCAATCTTGGACACAAGGCAGCCATGTGAGATCACTTCCCTTGATCTAGTTGTGACCCATTTATTTGGATCTCCTATAATGAGCTCTTTAGGATGATCCTTCTGAACTCTGATGGAGGGTCCCTCGTTGATTTTGTAATCTTCAGGTTCATCTTGAGAAGGTTCACTCTCCTTATTTTTGTCTGAGAAATCAGCTGGGGGATCATTCAGAGATGTCTCAACATCGTCTGTGACATCAGTCTGTTGGTCATCAACCACAACATTAATAGATTCCATTATTACTTTAGTTCTGGAATTAAAGACTCTGTGTGCTCTGCTATAGCCCAGAAATAATCCTTCATTACTTTTGGGATCCATCTTCCTTCTTTGTTCACTTCTAATTTTGATAACTTGACTTTTCTTTTCTCCTTGAAGTTTTAGACAAAGATCTTTGAAGACTTCAAACACATCAGATTTGTCTCTTATAAAATTGATCCAAGTGTATCTGGAGAAGTCATCCACCACTACATATGCATACTTCTTCCCACCAAGGCTTTCCACCTACATGGGTCCCATCAAATCCATATGGAGGAGTTCCAAAACTTTGGAAGTGATGTCATGTCTGAGTTTCTGGTGTGACATCCTTGTCTGACATTCCCCACAGACTTTTCTTTCATCAATCTTCAAGTTGGGAATTCCTCTAACAACTTCAACAAATATAATCCTCTTCATACCTTTAAGATGCAGATGGCTCAATCTTTGATGCCATGTCTTCACTTCTTCTTCTTTGACTAAGGTACACATTGAAGAATAACCAGTTTCTTGAGAACTCCACATGTAACAGTTGTCTTCAGACCTGACTCATTTCATGATCACTTCACTTTCTTTGTTAGTAATTAGACATTCAGTTTTAATGAAGTTAACATTTAGACCTTGGTCAGACAGTTGACTGATGCTTATTAGATTTGCAGTCAAGCCCTTAACAAGTAGGACATTGTCAAGATCAGGAACTCCAGAGAAATTAAGCTTACCAATCCCCTTGATTTCACCCTTTGCTCCATCACCAAAGGTTACATAGCTTGTGGCATGAGGATGAAGGCCAGTTAGCCGGTTTTTGTTTCCAGTCATGTGTCTGGAGCACCCACTGTCAAAATACTAATCTTCTTTGGCTGAAACTCTGAAGGAAGTGTGAGCTATTAGACTTGTAACATTAGTCTTAGGAACCCATTGCTTTTTATTGACAGGTCTGTGATGTTTGGGTTTAGGTTGATAATAAGCAGGTTGAGGGTAACCATACAACTTATAACATAAAGGTTTTATATGGCCAAACTTTCCACAGTAATGACATCTCCATTTTTGGTGTTTCCCTTTCTGCTGTCTTCCTTTATGATGTTGTGACATATGATGTGACATCGCAGGTCTGCTGTCAATATGGTTGCACTTAGGTTTGGATTTAGGTTTGCCACCAGTGTAACTGCACTCAGCCTTAGATTCATTGAACCCAATGCCAGATTTGTCTCCTGTTATTTGACCAGTCTGGAGAATCTTGTCTAGGGTGTCAGATCCATTGTTTAGCATTCTTACATACTTGGTTATCTCATCCAATTTAGAATTCAAGAGTACAGCTCCAGTCTTCAACTTGGAGATGGTTTCCACATGTTCTGCCTTCTCATTCTCCAGCTGTGCTATCACTTTCTTCTGGCTTTCAACTTGTTGACTCTCATCTAGTTTGGCATTCAGAACCACTGCTTCTGTTTTTAATTTAGAGATTGTTTCCAAGTGTTCTACCTTCTCATTCTCCAGTTGAGTTATCACCTTCTTCTGGCTTTCAACCTGTTGACACACTTCTGCACTTCTGTGACACAACTTTCTGTAGGTAGTGGCCAACTCTTTAAAGGTTACTTCATCATCACTTGAGTCTTCATTAGAACCCCATCTTCCAGTCAAGGCAGTCACCAGATTTGCAGACTCTTTTGTTTCACTTTCATCAGACTAAGTGGCAGCAAGACTCCTCTTCTGTTTCTTGAGGTAGGTTCCACATTCAGTTCTAATGTGTCCATACCCATCACATTCATGGCACTAAACTCTTTTTCCTTCTTTGGGCTTTTCATCTGACCTTGTTCTTCTTCCAGCATTGTTGGATTTATTGATGTCAGATGAGATGTTCTTGACATTTACCTTAGATCTTACATCCATCTTTTTCAGAAGTCTGTTGAACTGTCTTCCCAGCATTGCTACATCATTTGCCAGATCTTCATCAACATCCTGACCACTTTCCTCATATTCCTCCTCAGTGTTTGACATGAAGGCTATGCTTTTGGCTTTCTTTTCAGATCCATCACACATTCCCATCTCAAATGTTTGTAGGGAACCAATTAGCTCATCAACTCTCATATTGGAGATGTCTTGAGACTCTTCTATTGCTGTCACCTTCATAGCAAATCTCTTAGGGAGTGACTTGAGTATTTTCCTTACTAATTTTTCATCTGACATCTTCTCTCCCAGGGCTCCTGAGGCATTAGCAATTTCAAGGATACTCATATGAAATTCATGAATATTTTCATCTTCTTTCATCCTTAAATTTTCAAACTTGGTGGTGAGCAGCTGCAGTCTAGACATCTTCACTCTAGAGGTGCCTTCATGAGTGGTTTTGAGAATGTCTCAAGCATCTTTAGCCATCTCACAGTTGTTTATCAATCTGAAGATATTCTTGTATACTCCATTGAATATAGCATTCAATGCTTTAGAATTTCCAAGGGCTAGATCATCCTCCTCCTTGGTCCATTGTTCTTCAGGCTTTTTATCAGTTGTAGCTTCTCCTTCCTTAGTAACTACTGGATGTTCCTAGCCTGTTAATACAACCTTCCAAGCCTTATTATCCAGAGATTTTAGGAAGGCTACCATTCGAGGTTTCTAGTAGTCATAGTTGGATCCATCCAAAATAGGTGGCCTCTGAACATATCCTCCATCTCTCTCCATAGTACCAGAAAGTATCGTCCCTAGATCTCACCCAGAACCAGAGCAGGATGCCTGCTCTGATACCAATTGAAATTCTAGTATCAGATATGAGATGTCGAAGGTAATGTCACGACACTAATATCTGAATAATACAAACAGGATAAAGATAAAAAACAGTAATGCAAGAGAAACAAGCAATTGTTAACCCAATTCGGTGCAACTCACCTACGTCTGGGGGCTACCAAGCCAGGAAGGAAATCCACTAACTAGAATCAGTTCAAAGACTCTCAGTAACAACACAAGTTACAATCTTTTTCACCTAATCTCTACCCGTATGACTTCTACCTAAGAACTCTTAGATATGAGATCCCACTCACTCCCCCTCAATCACACCAGTGATATTAAACAAGAATTACTTATGAAAAGAAGACACCCTTCAAATGCACACACTTGATCTTACTTAGCAGCTTCAATCAAGTAGACACACACTCATGCTTAAAAGCTTAGAGTGACAAATTACAACCCAAAAATCAGACCAATTCAATCATCTATGGATGAATTGAATGGCTTACAAGTCACACGACCACACAAGACTAAAACCCTTATTCTCTCTCAATATTTCGCTCTGTATTTCTTGTGTATCAGATCAGGTTTTCCATGTCCTTTTTATAGAAGCATTCAGCTGGGCTTGGACATCATAAAACCCTAAAACTATTTTCCATTTAAATCTTCTCATGACAGTTGATTAGATCTCTTTGGAAAATAAGTTAATCACGTTGTAATCACTGATTGATAGCGTGTTCAATTAACTCATCAATCGAACACAGATTGCCATTGAAAGCGCAATCACATAATACATAACATTCAGACTGAATGTTCTGTATACAGATGTCATGACATCGGGTCTGACATCTTGTGAACACTCTTGGTTTTACCAAAATTGCTGCCAACACCTAGAACCAACACTTACAAATGGAAATAATGACCAATCCTCTACTCATAGACACTTAGGGACACATAGAACATCATGGAATCAAGTTTTACTTAAAAAGTCAGAAATAAACTGATTTTATCACAAACCCTAATTTTAGTCAAGAATGACATGATAATAGTGCACATCCTCAAAACCTTGATTCTTCTAGGGAAAGTGGGAAGAACTTTGGAACAAGGATGTGTTGTATGGTAATAGGATGAAGATGATCCAAAATTGGCCCATGGGCATGCCACATATTGATATAATCAACCCTTCTAGCTCAGGGATCCAAAGATAGGAGAGTGTTATCCAATTCCATTTTCTTGTAATTCTCATTCGACTGATGAAGCAAAGGACCATTTGAGATGTCCTAGGGTATGAGGAGACCCTTGTATCTTGAATGATCAAGTGGTTGAGAAAATCCCAAAAGGGGTGCCTTGATCTCATATCCATGAACCAATGATATGCATGAATGTATGGGATGATAAAACATAAGCCAACTATGGTAAAAAAAGAAGAGGGTAAATTTTGGGGTACAACAATAGTGAAAATCCCTTGGAAGTACAAGGAGATTGGAATACTCTTAAGTTGTGAGAGGAACCAGGATAAATGTTGTGTGTAGTTGCTTTTACTTTCCCGTTTTCTGATCTTATCATTCCGCTGCTATCAACTTTGTAACTCTGAGTCAGATTCTGTTTCAGAATCTGATAAGGACTTTCAGAAGCTAATATAGTATCTATGAGTCAGACTCTGAACCAAGTATAATGAATCTGATTGAGATCCATCAGAAGCAAAGGAAGCAAAAAGCTTAGAGGAGAAAAAACCAACACAATTCAACCCTCATTCTTGTGTTTTTCTCACCTTCATAGGTTGGGGTAGAATTTACCTTTGGAGAAGTTATGTTGGCTAATCCCACTATTGTCAAAAATATCATGGATGGTCCCAATGTGCCGAGGTTCATTAAGGCTTTAACATGTCAATTAAAGCATACATTTAGTGTTGACAAAGTGAAATGGTGGTTGGAGGAATGAACCAAGGGTATGACTTATGTTTTTTTTTTTATCTTTGAACAATGACAAAGAGGAATATTTATGGGTGGACAATTAGATATTAAGAATCTTCTCCTTCTACAACAATGAGGACAATTTGGAACTTACATTTTAGGACATGGGACCTTCGTAATATTTGCAGGTGACTATCCATAGAAGTTACATGTGTATTTGTATCTAGTTTGAGATATGTGGCCTTTCTATGTACAAATGTTTGTTCCCCTAGATACATGTTAAATTGCCTTTCAATGACTTCGAGGTTTAGGTTCTTAATCACCTGTAGACCACTCCCTCTCAATTGCATCTAGTGAGCTACACATATGAATTTTTTAAAGTATTGGTTTGAAGTTATGAAAAGTCGGCTCATTCTAACCTTGTTCTTCCACCTGTTCCATGTTTGAAGGAAGTTGCTAACCATAACCATAATCAATAGCCAATCTCTTTAAAGCAAGATGATAAATTCTTTGAAGTGTACACAGACTCTTGTAATAATTTCAATGATAAGTTATTATTTGACGTGCCCCTCAATCATGTTGCACAAAAGAAATTATACGAGATCCTAGAAGAGGTGCTTATGGATGAGGGGATGAGGAACATGATTTAGAAATACGTGGATATATCTCAGAGGAGCAACAAGGATAAAGTTGGGTGCTCTTGTTACCAAAATTTCTCTTACGACTGCTAGCATTTTAGGGAAAGTCCCGCAAGTGGTGCTTTCAAAGCCATTTTTCTAATGTTTATGGAATGTACATTTACAAATAAACTGACCTCTCTGATGAGAAATTGATGATAAAGAAAAATATTGCGAAGTTTGTACATGGCATCTAGTGTGAGGTAAATTTTAACCATGAGGATGGTAGAAAATAAAAATAAGAGACTTTGATATATTGAAACTCATTTACTGCTTGAGACGGGTAGTGAATATGAGAGGAAAAATATATTTAATGGTGACTAAATTCCCTAACTTCCCTTTCCATTTTTGTTGCTTTTTTGTTAAGATATATTCATTTTTGTAGTATAATGTGTTTCATGAGTTTGCATACAATATGAGCAATCTAACAAAGATAATGAAGAAAGTGTAAGGGGGAAAGGACTATGTACCTATCAAAAAGTACATGATTCATGGAACCCCTATGCTAGTAGGGGTGACCAGAAGCCTTAATATCTTTCTTGTGGGTTAGAGCTTGCCCGTGGTGTCGAGAGTCCTTTTTTGGTGGTGTTTACGATGATGGGAGAGGAAGCTCATGTGACGTGAAAAGCTCTGTGGCTTTTAGGGGTGTATTGTATATATTTACGACCTGTGATGTATCAGTCATAATTAGTTATCCCCTTTCAACCTTAGGGTTGAGGTATTTATAGAGGCTCTTGGGCATGAGTTACAAAGTTAGTGGATCAGTTTTCCCTAGCTCCACTGTTAATGAAATGGTCAAGGGGAAACTTGTTCTTCCTAGAAACATGGAGGATACGGTTTTCTTCATTGATTGGCTCTTAGGATCAGGTATCTTAACCCAATCCCAACAAGTTAGCTTATCCCCTTGTGGGGATACACGTACTAGCCCAGTGGCCAACCACTTTTAGGCTACAGGTACTAGCTCTATGGGGGGCCAATGTTAGGATACATGTACTAGCCCTGTGCGTAGCCCCTTTTCAGCTACATGTACCAGCCATGTGGGGGGGGGGGGGGCACTATTGAGCTACATGCACTAACCCATTGGGATACCAATTTTGGGATATTTGTACTAGCCCTTTCTATAGTCCAGTGGAATTATACTGGTACAACATCCAAATCTCTTATTGTTGTTCAAGTGTCATTTTTTTATATTGTTATCAAAGATATAGTGGAGGAAAATGTTGTAAGTAAGAGGGAAGGGGTTCCCCACCTGCAAAGGTAAAAAAGGTTCCCATACCCGATAAAGGTGACCAAGTAACGGGCTTGGAAAAAGCAAATGAAAAATCCCGAGGAGGAAAAGCTAATTATAGGTAATAAAGATCATCCTACTCCCCCCTCCAAGGTTACTCCCGATGGCTCTTCCCTTTTCAAATTTTTAGAGGTATTTGCTACTAATTACCATAAGATTGGGAAAGATTACAAAGATATAATCACAAAGAGTAACTTCAACCACTTAGCCAAGTTAAGTAGTGTTGATTGTCAGGAAATGGTTGTAGAGTCTCTTTAGGTCCACATAAGCTCTTAGTTGGCAACTCTCTGATCGCTAGAGGCTAAACTGAGGTATTTGCATTTGTAAAGCTCCATGAATAGAGGGACGCCTCAAAGAAGTGGTTGGAAGATTCTAATGCAGATAAGTCAAATGCCCTTGAGATGATGGAGAAGCTTAAGGAAGATCTTGAGGTTGTTAACAAATATAAATAAGAGTTCTCGGATTGTATTGCTAAGCATGTTGAGTATGTCAATACATTTGGGTGCTCTTAATAATTGTAGAAGAATGTGATCTCTATTGATAATATATTGGCTAGTTAACACAAATTTGTTGGTGATAAAGAGGTCGCTCTCAAAGATCCCTATAAAGCTTTGGCCGAAAAGGAGACCCCTCTTACAGAAGCTTGTCAGGATATGATTGATAAAGAAATTACCTTAAAAGAAGTTCAAAAGGCTTTGGATAGAAAAGAGAAAGGTTTCAAGGAAGTTTAGGAAGCCCTGACTATAACAGAGTTAAAGAAGGCGTGCTTGGACAAGGAGTTTACCGAGCTTCTTGACGAAAATGTTGCTATTATCCAAAAATCCTTTGGCAATGTTTATTGGAATACAGAGCATTTTTACCCTGAAGTAAAAATCTCAAGAGAGAGGGTCAAGTTTGATAAGAGAGTGTTGGACAAGAATATTGTCCATGTTGTAGTTGAATCTTATTTCTTTCATGCTTTATATTTTGTATCTTCAATACTCGTTTAACGACCTTTGTCGACAACATATATTTAATGAAGTTTAAGTTTTTTTTCCTTTCTCTTTTCATAGAATTTTCTTTGATTTTTTTACTTAAATAAAATATTCATGTTTCCCTGTCAAAGGGTTAGGTGCATTTAACCATTTTAAATGAATATGACAACTTGGTTTATACATGTTCTTCACCGTTCCTTTGTTCAAGGTTTATGTCCTAGACTCTTTGGGGATGTCTTACATATTTCTGCCCAGTTTCCTTTGGAAGTATTTGAGATACGAGCCCAATAGAGGATAGGCTTCCATTTCCTTACATTAAGTGAAAATTGGTTTGAGGTTGACAGTCTTAACACCAAAAGAGAAGTCTACATGATCCACTGTCAGCTGGTAGTGTGTGGCTGCTACAATGTTGACTTCTCTGCAAGTGTACTGATAATGTCACAGGAATAAAAATATTCAATCCACAGAGACTGCCTTAAGGCAAGACAAAATGTGTGCAATGTATAAAAACTAGTAAAAAGGGTGAGGGTTTCGAGTTTTAGTGTGAAAAGTAAATACGTGATTAAACAAAATCACGAAAGCGGTTAGGTTGTGTTTTAGAATCCCATATTCCTCTATTGTTAATGTTTCATGCCTTGTATGAATGATCTTATCATTATAACCCCCCATAACAAATTAACAAAATCATTATAGCCGATCCCTCACGAAATAACTCACTGACCACTATTCATAGCTTTCTATCCCTAATCCTCCAGTGTAAGTGGGATTAGGTGATGTATAGAATGTTAATTCCCTATGCCACTACTCGGGGTCTCCTATTCCTATTCAACCAATGTAAGTACAACAATTACCATAGGTCTAACACATATACTAATGGTCAGTATCCATATGTATCCAAGATCATATTAATAAAGTGTCTCACATAAAAAGCATTAAGAACAATAAGAAATTAAATGGCATTATAGATCAAAAGGTTCATATAAATTCATATCAACATAGAATCCAACAATATTAAAATATGTTCCTCATAACACAACCTAACCTAGAGGAGCTTAACTACTCATAATTCAGATAACAATACCACAATTGATAAATGAAAATAACATATGAATTCCCTTGAATTATTGTACTCCAATGGCTTTAAATGCCTTAAAAATCACCCTTGGCGCTGTAAAAAACATGTTTTGCTCTCTCAAAATCGTAACCCTTGTGAAAGTGCAGAAAATCCCCTTTTATTTGCTTAAGAATAGACCAGAACGCGTTAGAAAAGCCCAGAAAAAGGAACCATCGCGTGCGTAATAAATTGCATCACACGCGATGCAACTTTTATGGCCCTATCACGCGCGCGATGGTGCATATGATTATTTCCGAAGTTGCACTCTTTTTTGCTCCCTTTTCACTCAAATTTTATTGAGTCCACAATCTTCACACTTAGCTATTTTTCCTCATTCATTGGTCTTTCTTCTTCATTTTGGCTCATCTTTCACTTGTTTTGATCCGATTTTTTGACTAAATTTATGTATTGACGGACTGTCATCACAACCTCAAACTTGAATCGTTGCTTACCCTCAAGTAACTCACCTGCAACTGCATATTTCAATAGATAACAAGTTGCACAATAACAATCGAACATCACCAAGTTAAATATTTCTTTTACCTAACCATTGTTCTAGCTTCCAACTTTTATCCGACGAATTCGGAAAAAGTCCTCAAGATTGACGAGTACTCAACCTGTCTCTCGGCTCACTTTAACTCACTCAATGGATAGGGTGATCTCTCAATCAACATGCCAAATCAATTATGCTTAGCTTGATCATGTTTTAATAGAGTTCATTATATAAATCGTAACACACACATTAGAGGTCTTCTCAGTTTGTAACTTGGCTTATGTTTGGGTATGATATTTTTAGGAAAGTAGGTTTTAATCTTTGGAGTTAGGTGCCTAGTTCTCCTTCTATCATCATACCTCTTTGTTCCTTTTTGACGATACTAGAGATTTTTTGTCCTTATACTATCATTATTTTATTTTCTTAATTTTTTTGAAGAAGTGTCTTTTCCACTTCTTTTTTTCTCATAAATTTTGAATTTTTTCGCTAATATTTTCTAGTACCCCAACCCTAAACTTTAAACTTTGCTCACTTCCAAGAGCAACCCCAAAGTTAATCTTTTTCATACACTCTTGGAACTATACTTCTACCTAACTCTAAACAGAGGGTGGAAAGAAAAGATCTTTCAAGTCATATGGCTAATAATTTTAGGCTATGTCGCTGAATTAAAGGCTAAAGCTCAAAGTGGTTAGCAATGGATATACCTATTACTACAGGGTGGTTTAAAAAGGCTCACATTTATAAACAAAAAATTGACTCAGTGTGTATCGGTCAAACCAGATAAACTTAATCGGAAATAGATCAAACCAGATAAAATAATAATGCATGGATACACTCATAAAGAAATAAAAATGAACAATGAAGGTTATTTGGGTCAAACCTTACTAGATGAGGTATCTGAAGTTTGAGTATAAGTCCGTTGATTCTTTTCTCATCCGTCGCCTTCAAGTTGCTAGTTGCTACTGTGATGCTCAAGTTTCTTTTGGATCATCTGTTCAATGCTAAAGTGCCAAACTTGCAAATCTTAAAAGACACAACAACTACAAACTTGTTTATCAAAGCAAACATAGATCGTCATTGAAGGGTTATGCTTGAGTAGCTAATTCCTGTTTTGGATGGTCTTCAATACAATAAAGTAAATTATGAAAAACAAACACTAGATCTTCAAAACATGCTCAAAACATGTCAGGCGCAAGAGATACCCTCACGTCAGTGAAAATTCCTATTGCCATTCCTTTTTTAACTTTACTACCTTTTATTCTAATTGGTAGCATGTCTCTAGATCTTCAAAGTATGGTGTCCATTCATATGCATTAAACACCACACTTTCCTTGTTGAATTTCAAAACAGGTTCACCTGTATCCACCTCTATTTTTACCTTCCTGGTTGCCAAGAATGGGCGCCCGAGAATAAATGACCCTACTGAATCACCTTTCATGTCAATCACCACCAATTCTACAGGGAAGGTCAAACCATCGACACTAACTATCACATCTTTTATAATACCTAGTGTATGTGTAACAGATGAATTAACTAAAGTTAGCGTCATGTTGCTTGGTAAGATCTCTCTTATCTTTAAATCCTTAAATTTTCCAGCGGCATGACATTGATGCTCGATCCTAAGTCACATAAAGCATGTGGGATTTTCACCAAACCAATGGTACAAGCGATGGTGAACTTTCCTAGATCCTTCATCTTTGGTGGCAATTCCTGAGGTTCCTCCATCTCCTCTTTCTCTGTCATATTGACATGTTCTTTAGTCAACTTATGTTTTCCACCCTTCAACAATGCCTGCATAAACTTAGCAAACTTGGTAATTGATTCTAAAATTTTATGGAACGAGATACTTACCTGAAGTTTTGTCAACACTTATTTAAATTTTTCAAACATTCCAACCTCATCCTTATGTACCAATTTCTTCTTAATGATGCGATATGGTGGTTTTATGTAATCTGGTAAAGGTGGATTTGGTTTATTCAGGATTTTCTTCTTTGTTCTCCTCCAAAGAGAGTTTTTATCTATAAGTTTATCAATGGTGACTCCTCTTTCCTCTTTGTCACCTTGATTTCCACTCCCCTCTTTTTTAATTACACCTTCCTTTTTCTCAATTACATCCTTTTTAAGTATTTCAGCTTCACCCTTTTTAGTAATTACCCCAAACTCCATTTCCACAGTGTTACTTGTGAATCCTCCACTTGAGCTTGGTGTACCGGTAAATTCATGACCATCAAGCTATGGATAAGCTTAACGTCAATAAAACCAGAGTCGCCACCGCATTTTTATTGTTTTCAAAGGAAAAGGGAAAAGTACGAACAAAACCCAAAGATAAGAAGTTTTAAAATCAACACTAATAAAATGCTAGAGATTACAGGTAAGGGGGTTAGTTACATAGAGGGAAGGTGTTAACACTCAAAGTGTCCTAGGTACTCCTAGGGAGCCCTTTTTTATATGTGCATATGTTTTTGGTATAAAAGATGTTTGACAAAATATAAAGTGTGGGGATGAGAAAAAAATTCATTAATTATATTTTTTTTGTTTGAGAAGACCTTTGGTCTTATGCCTACGTACCAACATAAAAATGAGGGATCAAAACCCCGTAGTTTATGGTAAAAATTTCAAAGAGGTTGGTGAATTGCTTTTAATAAAAATTTGACAAGAAAAGGCACAAACGGCCAAAACTTTTAATGGAGTTGTTAGTTCTTTTTGTCTTTTGAAATTTAAGTCAATATGATTAAGTTTATTTACAAATTTGATTTAAGAAAGGAAGTTTAAAAATTCAATGGCATAAGGCCAGAGTTTCTAATCATTAAAACATGTCTAAGTTTGAAATTACAAGCAAATAAAGTTTTTGAAAAGAGGGAGAGATTTGAAATTTAAGAAGTGGGAGGAGATGAAGAGACTACCCTAAGCAAAATTTAAAAGTTAAGAGTTGAAAAGATCTGACCAATAGGATGTAATCCCACAGACAAGAATGTCATATAGAAACCCATTTTCCTTTGGACTTTAATCAAGCAATAATCAATAAGAAATGAGCAATATCCAGACATCATGAAGATCAAGGCATCAAATAAAGATAGCCACATCCAAGCAAGCACTCCAATAGCTAGCAGACTTCAAATGTCTTCCAATGTATCAGATGAAATATTCCTTGATCAACTCAGAATAAAACATCAGACATGGACAATAAAAACAAAATAACAATTAAGCATAAATATAGAGTAGAAGACGAAATCAATGTGTTGTACCCCTAAATTTGCCCTTCCCTTTCTCACCTATGTATCTAATCACTTGATCAAGAGATGACTTGCATACATCCATAACTCATCCACATGCATCATTCCTCATGAATTCAAAAGAAACTTGGGCCCAGGAAGCTAGGGCTCACACAGGTATCAAGGGCCAAAGGCATGGTTTGATTCACATCATCAGCATGGGGGATGTGAAACCCTAATAATGGTGAAGGTTTGACTTCAACAAAGTTGTGACTAGACAACCTGGGGCATTCAAAACCCTAATTTCTCAAGGCAGGATCTCTTGGAGCTTCCCTAGGCCTCATCTGGGTCTCCAAAGCCCTAATTAGAAGATGGTGATCAGATGAACCTGGTGGCTTGATTGTGTACCTTTCTTGGAGCATTGGTCTTAGTTCAAAGTCAATGGTGCTATTCATTTGGTTATGGACACATCTTTGATCCTGGTCATCTGAACAATCAAACCCCATATGTTTCAAGCCACTTGTTGGTCATGCCATTGGTTCATGGACACTTTGTCAAAACCCTAGTCTTGTGGTCTCATATGATGGCTTTGTTCATGTACATTATTAGTTAAGTTATTTTTCAAAAGTCAAACATCCAAGTCATAAAACAAGACAGTTTGGAAACCAATTTCAATCATTTTTCAAACCATTTCATGTCATTACATATGATTCAATATAAGAAAATACAAAATTTGACATTTTGACCAAATTGTTGACTTTGGTCAACAGTAGACTTTTTGGTCAACTTTGACCAAAGTCAACCCAAATCCATTAAACCCTAAATTCACCCATAATTGTCCATTAAATATCCATTTACAAAGAAATCACAAAGAAAATACATTTTTGACCATTTGTTGACTTTGGTCAACAATTGACTTTTTGGTCAACTTTGACCAAAGTCAACCCTCACTTGCTCTTGACTATCCAAACTTGGCCTGTCCCTTTTGCTTCAATGTACATCCAATCTTCATGTTTGTTGATGTTTTCTTGGTTGCTTCCATTGCAAGTAATACATGTGGTGCACCATGTCTTTGTAGCTTTTAAACCATTAACCATTTGCCATTGTCCTTCCCCATTATCATTGACCAAGGAGTCCTATAACAATCCAACCATTGTCCTTTACTTATGTCCTTTGGCTGCAACAAAAACCTCACACATGTGCAACAAAACCATGGATGTAGATGACCTAGCCAATGGAAGCGGTATGCTGACTCTACTGCTGCAACAACCCATGTCACATCCTGCTGCACACACATTGCCTTGCCCAATGCTTTGCAACAACACCATACCATCATCATCATGCTAGCCTGCTACAACACATCTAAACAGACCCCACATGTTTCTGGATATTGCCACAAACTCATCAGGAAATGGCCATGGCATGAGAAGCTGGTCGAGATTAGCAAGGTTGCATATCATTCACATCAGTCTACAAGAAAATACAAATAAGCCCAAGTTAGCTTGCAGCCATGTTCATTGCTTGGTACCATATTAAAATACCAAAACCTGTCACAACATAACCAAGCTAATCCATTAACCAAGTTTCAAGGCCAATGTACCTCAAAAAGCAAAGGCTACCAGTAGACATGTCCAATATTGCGACCTAGTTCAACATGACTTGTTGCAGCAAACCAAAGCCATGCTAACACAGAGCTGCATCAAACAATACCAAGTCAGCAGACATTGGCCCTGCAACAAACAATCTAAACCAAGCTTGCATCACTTCAACATGGAAATAAGCAACCTGCAGTGCAAGCTATCATTGTTCATGTCATTACAAGCAACCAAACAAAGCAGACTGCAACATTGAAGGACCATTCATCCTGCTCAACATAACCATAACAGGGAGTGCAAAAACCAGCAATAATCACTCAGCAGCAGTTGTACAATTGGCCAATATGAACCCATGCAGCTCATAGCAATCAAATAATGCACCCATGTAAACACTCACAACAGAGCAATCCAAGTGAATAAAATATGTACATGAACCATACTGTATCAGGACTTTATTCAGGAAAATCATAACCAAACCATAAGTGTTCCTCTGCTAATGGAGATGTTGAGGTGCAAACTAACTTGAAAATGGCCACTATTAGTTGCAAAGAACTTGGTGAAACAATGATCCTACAACAAAGTGAGCAAACATTAGCAAAAGATCATGAGGCACAACATTTTTATCCATTGCATCCAAAATAGAAATGAATAAAGAGACCATCAAGAAATCTTGATATCATAACTTGTATTAACATGGCATACCTGTGCCCATATCAGCAATGACCAGCAAAACCATTACACATCATTTCTAACCTGCAATAATGCTCAACATTTAACAGAACCTAAACTAAATCCACACCCTTCTAAAAACCTTGCCAAGGTCAAATGGAACCTGCAGACCACAACCATGGAAAACCTGCATCAAGCTACTACTAAGATCATCAAACCACAGGGCAAAACCTATAAACAGTTGGTCTTAAGCAAAGCCAATTGGAGCCACACCAATGCTTTGGGCAAAGGGCACAACATGAGTTCACAGACTAGACAAAACCAATTCATGCCAACCACTGCAAAATCAAATATAACAACTTACCCTATGCTGAGTTGGAAGAAGGTTGCCACAAAGTTCATCCATATGCACTGCCAAAAACCAGTTATGGGAACAGTAGGCTAAACATGCCTTAAGCTTGCATCATTAAGTTAACCATGTTTAAGCTTTGAGTTGTGATGATGAGCCAAATCTAGGCATGCTTGCTGCAACAAAAGAAATGAAAAAGACTTGTGAAACACTGAACCAAACCTATGTTACCAATATCCACAATTCAAAAGAAAAAGTGAAGCAATTAATCATAACCTGCAACAGGGGTAGCAGGTCACTAGAAACAATTCAATCTCATCCTAATTTGCACGCAAAGCTCAAGCTCACATTTGGAGGTGACCTGTTCAACCAGTTGCTCAGGCTATTTCAGTTCACTTCCACTTAAGCTGACCTACAATAGCCAGTCTAATTCACTCACTCATTAACCAACTTAACCAACTGAGTTGATTCTAACTAACTGAGTTTCACCTTGAACTCAGTGAGTTGAATGCAACTAACTCCTAGCCTGAACATAACAGACTCCAATCCTAACTCCAAGCCTAAACTCTATTTAAACAGTTGATCACTCTCATTTTCATCACTTTTGGAACCTTGCGAATTTGTGCACAATCTCTCTGCAACCTGTCTCATCACCCTCACCAAAGCTCTCTTATTCTCTCACAGAAAAGCAATTGAAGCTTATATTTAGCTTGAGCTAAACCACTTCACTCTCACTCTATTATCAAAGTTCCAGAAGAAGAAGAAGGAGACGAAAAGAAGAAGAAAAAGGAAGAATCAAGATCAGAAAACTTACCGGCGAGTTCTCCGATCATCTTCTCCGGTATGTAATTTACAATTCATTGTCGTTTCTTGCCCTGACTGCACCAAGGCTTAGCTTTTAGGTTAAGGAATGAAACCCCCATGGTGTTAGGAATTGATTTTCAATGAGTGTCATTTAATTTGACTCGGAAAGGTTCGGGTTCTTCCTTCGTTTAGGTTCGATACAACCAATCCATTGACCATTGCCCAAATTCCTTACCATAGGTGTATTCACCGTATCTTTAGACATAAGATGGTGGTGGTTATTTAGGATAAGCCGCCACTGTCGTCGGCGATGGACGCTAGCGCGGTGGCTCGCGATGGACAGACGGTGAGGCTGAGGGAGAGAGTGAGCGCGTTAATCTTTTTTGATTCTGGTTGACTTGGATAAGTCAACAAAAGTGATGGACTAGGCTTAATCTTTTAAGTCCCACTGAATTATATTCCACACTAGTTATTGCTAATGAACCCCCCAGAGATTAGTAATGAAAATAGGATTGGGCTTGACCAAGCCCATTAGCACTTTTACTAGCTTCCCACGCAGTTTCATTTCTGCACCCCCTGTTTGGAATGTTTGTGGAAGCCTTGGGCTCAGACGGCCCATTCCCAATTTCTCTGTGTGCACCCCTGTTTTTGAACCCTGGCTGAATTAACAAAAAAACCAGTGATGGGCTCAGTTGACAGCCCAATAATCTGAATTCAATTCACACCCCATTTCACAATTACACCCCTGTTTCCAATTTTATTTGTTTTCTTTGATTTTCTTTTATTGTTTTAGGCTAATTAGATTGTTGATTTAATTAGGTTAATAAATCTTGATTTTAGGATTTAATTAGCATATTAGGATTTAAATAGAATTTTTCTTAGAATTAATTAGGATTTTTTTCCTTAGAATTTTAATTAGGAATTTTGGTTAGGTTCAATTAGAAACAAATAGGCTTGATTAAATTTAGAATCATACCATTTTCAACATTAGGATTAGAGTTCATTTTTAGGATTAATCAACTTTGAACCATGGTTAGAATTTGACATATTTCACTATTGACTATTTTGCCCTTATGGACTTTATTTTGATATTTTGTGTTGAAAATTACATGTTCCCCTTAGAATTAGAATTCAATCAATTTTAGGACTTAACATAGAATTTTAATCATGATTTTCATCAATATTTGGACATGCTCCCTTAGGATTTCTAATCTAACTTAGAATATTCAACTAATCCCTAATGCATGATCCCTTAGGATAATTTCTAACAAGTACTAACTTCAATTAGATTCAAAATTAGTTCCCTTCAAAAATAAAATCAAAACCCCCGATTAAATTGATTAAAAGCAATTTTGATTAATTAAATCCTTTGAACTTGTATAATCCCCGAGTCTAATTGAGTGACCAAAAGACCCTTGGTCACTTAGTAGGACTTTTCTTTCACGTTGTGGAGCTCAAGGCCTTAAGACAAGATCTTCAATCAAGACATCCTCAGTTATACCAAGCAGAGGATTATTCAAGTGCATCAAAGGTGGCGTCTTCAACTTATTCAAGCACATCAAAGGTGGCGTCTTTAACACTTGTTAACTCAAAGTTAGAAGAGTGTGACACGAGCCTTAAGCAATGGAGAAGGAGTGGGACTGGAGTATTTCTACCCCCATTCTGAGTATCTTTGGGTATGGGACGTATGACCCAGCGCTCATCGTATTCACCTCTATTCATAGACTTTAGCACAATTCTAATCATACGATTGACAAGTCTCTCACTACAAAGCAAAAACAACAAAAGCAAGGACAACTTCAACAACTTATCAATCATGAATCATGTTGTACGATACGAGCCTTAAGTAGTGGAGAAGGAGTATGGCTGGAGTATTCCTACCCACATTCTGAGTATCTTTGGGTATGGGACATATGACCCAGCGCTCATCGTATTCACCTCCGTTCTTAGACTTTAGTACAATTTGGATCGAACGATTGATAAAGTCTTCATCTTCCGTGCAAGAAACAACTACAAAGACTCTTCTCTCTCCACTTGAAAGTTAGTGTGATTATCATCATCCAGTAACTATCAAGTCTATCCATTCTTCATTCTATTCAATTCTCAATCATTCCAACTCTAATCATTCAATCTCAATCATCCATTTCCTCTTGCCTTCAATTAATTTCTTTTCAGCCCTAGTAGGCTGAACTACGAAAGCTCTGATTTCCTCATTGCACAATGAGGGTACGTAGGCAGGAGAACCCGATTTCTTCGCGAGCTATCTTATTTATCAATCTACCTTCTCTATCCCATGGATCAATCTCCATTCATGCAATCTATACTATCTCTTTGAGATCAATCATACTACTCCTTGGACTCCTTGTCCATCCTTTTAGGACATCCTGATGACAGTCCATCTCTTCAATCGAGATTTGTTTGGCTCTCATCCCAAACACTAAATTCATCTTTGTTTGGCTCTCATCCCAAACACTAACTTCATCTTTGTTTGGATCTCATCCCAAACATTAACTTCATCTTTGTTTGGCTCTCATCCCAAACGCTAACTTCATCCTTGTTTGGCTCTCATCCCAAACACTCACTTCATCTTTGTTTGGCTCTCATCCCAAACACTAACTTCATCTTTGTTTGGCTCTCATCCCAAACACTTAATTCAGTCTTTCTTTTCGGCTTTACCTTATAGTGGCGGTCCCCTAGTCCACGTATTGGTAAATGCGCACCTACCTCTTCGATTAAGAGTCTATCCTTCTTTTGGATCCAAGCTACTATCCTAATTGGATCTCGAACTGTCAATTCCCCAACAAGTGATACAATACTTCTTGCATTCCAGTACTACAATCCTCCCTTGTGTGTTTGTCTTGTGAGTCCCTGTTGCTTAGACGAACATCTCTCTCCCTTTATTCTCGTAGTTCCGAACTACGAATGCTCTGACTTTCTCATTTCACAATGAGAATACGTAGGCACGAGGATGCGAATCCTTGGCGAGCATACTTCTAATTATTCCTTCTTTCGCCTTAGGGCATCACTCATATCTTTCATAATTAACTATCTACCTTCGATCATATATCGTTCATCCAGTGACATACTGTGTCTTTGATATCGAAATACACTTTCCTTGGAATTCCATATACATCCTTTTAGGACACCTGATATAGTCCGCATTTCATACCTAAAGTTGTTTGGCTCTCATCCCAAACATTGAATTCCTTCTTTTTAGCTAAAACCCTACAGTGGAGGTCCGCTAGTCCACATATTGGTTAACGATGTTTCCCTCTATGGTAGAAATCTTACTTATCTTATGGATTCCAATACACTTTCAACTTTTGATTTCAAACAATACTTATCCCGTCACTTGTTACCAAGTTCTTCTATTCTGTGACTTTGGTCACTTCACTCCATTCATTCCATGATACCTTCACATATTACCTTCTTTCACTCCATGTGATATACCTATTCTTTGAGCCAAATACACTATACCTTTGTGCTCCATCTTGTACCCCTTTTGTGAACCAAGAGCCGATTTGTTTGTCTTGTTAGACCTTGTTGCTTAGACGAACATCTCCTTACTTACTTTGCAGCCGCCCTTAGGCAACCCTTTCTTTTCGGTTATTCCAATACAGTGATACAAGTGCTATACGCCCTCACTTGTTGGTTCACACCAGTTTTACTCTTAGGTTCACACTTTCACCCCTTGTTGGAGTTCAAACAACATTATTCTTTGGTTCAGACCATACTTCTATCACACTCCTTTCCACCTCTTGCCTCTAGTTCCTTGAACTTCGAAGCGCTGAATTCCTCATTGCACTATGAGGATACGTAGGCATGAGGGCCCCAATCCTCACCGATAACTTTATCTATTCCTTTCCCTTCCCTTCATTCTTTTGCAAGTAATCTCTAGCTAACACCTATTCGAGCGAGAACAATCAAAACGGTTCCCATGGAGTACCATGGATGTTTGGGGTGCTAATACCTTCCCCTTGCATAACCGACTTCCTTACCCAACATATCTCTTTTCCCTGGGTTTTATCGATGTTTTCCCTTCCCTTTAGGGATAAATAAAGTTCGATGGCGACTCTGTTGTATGTTCGAGCGCGCGATACGTTCAGGTATATTTTCGCTAGCTTCAGCTGGCGACTCTGCTGGGGATACTTCGTTACTGGGAGTATTACCTAGTCGCTAAAAGGAGTCAAGCCTAGTTTAGGTTGTTCCCTCGCTAGTTTAGGTGCTTAACTCATAGCTTTACTCGCTTTTATTTGTCGCATTCGCTTTATATTATGGATATATCTGTTACACTGTTGTTGGGATGGGTTAGATTACATGAGAGGAAAGCTCTATACCCGAGCTTAGTATACACATAGGTTAGACTCGTGGATAGTCGTGTACACCTACATTTTGCGCGTTGGGGGTCACGAGAACCACATCCAGACTAGATTCACTTGGAAGTACTTTTGTCCTGTGAGTATTCACTATGGCAGGGTATTTTCATTTCGAGTCGATGACTCTGGGAGACCTTCTAGGCACCACCTTGGAGCATAGTCCACACCTGTGAGGGGGATATGGGTTTTCATTGCAGGAAACCATAGACTCTACCTACCTTGATACTCATGCTACGTCGAACTTTTGAACTTGCAACATGTGACATTTACAGATTATCCAGAACTTGCCAGGGTTCTGACCCCATGTGACTTATTATCATATCATCATTGCACTATCATTCATCATGACCAATTTTTTTGCATATGCATGTCTTTTCTAGGAATCCAAGAGTCCAATCTATTCACCAAGCAATTGAAGCGAAGCATGAATCCCGAGAGAAAAAGCATCCACAATTACAAGTTTGTGGAACCTCCATTGGCTGTGTTGAGAGGACTTGGGGCGTGTTTAGACCGGACTCACAAAGACGCCTTCAAGGAAACGTATGGTAACCTGCTGAGTATTCTGAACACCGAGGTCAACATCACCATTGTGCACACCTTGGTGCAGTTCTATGATCCGCCACTAAGGTGCTTTACTTTCCAAGACTATCAGCTAGCGCCGACATCGGAAGAGTATTCTCATATTTTGGGTATCAGGATAAAGAACTAGGTACCCTACATCCGCACTAAGGAACTTCCTGAATATCGAGAACTTGCTGAAGCTCTGCATATGGGAAAGAAGGAGATAGAATTGAACCTGAAAAAAAAGGTGGAATCCATGGCTTCACCTCTAAGTTTCTCGTAGACAAAGCTATCACTTTCGTTGAAGCTGGAAGCTGGACGACCTTCAACGCCTATCTAGCTTTACTCATCTATGGGATTGTCTTGTTTCTGAATATGGAGGAGTTCGTAGACTTGGCTTCTATTCACATCTTCTTTACTCAGAACCCAATTCCCACTCTTCTTGTTGATACTTACTATTCCATCCACGTAAGAACCCAAAAGAAGAAAGGGACTATTGTCTGTTGCACCCATTTACGGTATAGATGGTTTATTTCACATCTACCCAGTGAAGGTCCCTTCGTTGAGAACAAAGATAACTTGAAATGGTCCTAGAGGATCATGTCCTTAAAAGCCGAAGACATCCCTTGGTATTCTCGAGTGTATGATGGTGTCAAGCTTATCCTCAATTGTGGAGATTTTCCTAATGTGCCTCTTCTTGGTACGAAATGAGGAATCAACTATAACCCGAGGTTAGCATTGCGACAACTTGGATATCCTATGGTGGACAAACCTGATCTCGAAAGTGTAGAAGGTTTTGTCTTGTACGAAGGAGTCGAAGAGCCAGAGTTGATCAAGAATATTGTCAAGGCTTGGGGGTCGATTTGTCCTCAAGGAAGAGCAGAGATGGGTAAAAAGAATTGTATTGCCAAAGAAGCCTACACCAGTTGGGTCAAGAGCAGAGCCAGTGAAGTCTTATTGCCGTTTCCGCCCGAACCATCCATGAACCTCCAATCTTCTGAGCTAGAGAACCATCCAAATTCTGAGATGGATGAATTTAAGAATGCTATCAAGACTCTAGAGAAAGAGAATGTCGATCTTAAATCTAAGCTTTCTAATAACTCATTAGAGAAAGAGACCTTGAAATTCAATCTGAAACAGAAATGAGACCGAGTTCGCCAAGCTGATGATGAGGTACAGACAGAGGTTTTCAAAAGACTCAAAGTGGGTGACACCCTCAAAGGGACTTATGCCAGTCTGACGACCAAAAAGAAGCAGTTAGCCGAAGCCCAATACCGAGCTGGTAAAGCAGAATCAGAACACATGGAGCAAATGAAGAAACTCTAAAGCCGGCTAGAAGCTTGTAAGAAGGAGTTAAAGGATGAAAGAATCCGCAACAAACAGCTAGAAGTCACCCTTCGCCAGAACCAGTACGAGCTGAATTAGAAGCTAGAAGAGATCCAAAAGCTGAAGGAGCAATCACATGGGAACCCAAATGACAGCAACATACAGTTGAATGAGCATCCTGAAAACCCCTCCGACCAAGGGAAGACAGTTGTGAACGACCCCCCACCTGAAGGGAGTGCGATGTTGGGAAAATGGGGCGCCTGCATGTCTCCCAAATCGCAAGCTTACTATGAGGAGTTGTTATCTAATTATTTCTAGCCGCTTGTATTTCAGTAGATTGAGGTCCGATCGGACTGATGTAATCTTCTTGTAGCTGATGGGCATTTCCTTGATGTATTTGTATTCTGTTTTATTGACATTGAATAAAATAGTTTCTCGATTATTGGCTTCATAAACTGTCTCTCTTTATTCGCTTCATAATTTCTTGTGTTAAATAGACTCGCGGATTCCTTGGAATTTTGTCTTTACAAAAAAATAATAGTAATTTTGAATGCACGTATCAAATCCTTTTACATGCATACATGCATCCATGCATATACTTGCCAAAAGCTGTCAGAAAACAAAATGCTTACACTCGCCGTTTTACTGCAGCAACAACGACGACTCGTCATCCGTACTACACATGCTCCAGCAAATCTAAGATCATGGCCGAATACGAAGCCGACAATGTTGCTATCCGTGAATCCCTTGCCCAGGTGCAAGGAGAGATGAACTTGTTCAGGGGCAACATGGAGATCATCCTTGAGCTCCTCCAATCTCAGAGGAACCCTGCCTCTGCTGCTGCCAATGTCACCCGTGTTGCTGGGGTGACCATTCCTGATACCGCTGCTGGCACTACCGTCGACCCTCCGGCAGAAACTGTGGTGCCTAACTCTGAGAACCTCCAGGTGGTCCCCACGGATCCTGCTATGCTTGCTGTCGCCTACCCGTGGGGAATGCCTCAACACCTTGCTGCTAGCCTCACTAGTGAAGGAGCCTTCTTTCCTCACTCGGCTCTTACCGCTGCTGCTGGAAACTCTGGTTTCCCTTGGGTTCTCCCCGCTCTCCAAACTACTCCGGTCATTGCTGCTGACCCGGAGGACAACCAGGGTCAGGTCCCTGACAACCTCCCCAATGATGAAGAAGACTACCGAGGCCCACGCCTCCACTTCCAACTGCCCAGTTAGGCTGCTCAAGCTGCGAGCACCATCCAGATCCCCGTCCCTTTTGGCTACCCAGGGGCAGGCTCTGTGCCCATGATGATGAACCCTGCATCCCAGTATAAGCAGATAGGGGCACCTCAGGCTCCCAATGCTCAGCCTGGGATGCAATATTTTCAACCTGCTACTGCTGCTCAGACTGTGCCACCAGGTTTCTCTTACCCGCCAATATGGTTCAACCCGAATGTGCCTGCGCCAATCGCTCCTGAAGTCTCTCGATCGGCCAGTCAGGTCGCTCCTCCCATTGTTGATCCAGCCAAACCGGCATATTACCAACTCTTGGACGACAAAATAAGGGCCATTGAGATATTCTCTTCTTTTTGCATAGACGCTCGAGACCTCTGCTTGGTCCCGAATGTGGTGTTGCCTCAAAAGTTCAAAGTGCCCGACCTCCCCAAGTACAAAGCCTTAGTTGTCCCCGCAGTCATCTCACTATGTATTGTAGGAAGATGGCTTAGCATATTGATAACGACAACCTCCTGATTCATTGCTTCCAGGATAGCCTAACTGGGGCTTCCTTGGACTGGTATATGAGTTTGGAGCGCTCGAAGATTCGATCATGGAGGGACCTCTCTAAGGCATTTTTGAAACAATACAAGTACAACCTTGACATGGCTCCAACAAGGCTTCAACTACAGAACCAGTCACAAAGATCTAATGAAACCTTCAAGGAGTATGCTCAACATTGGCGCGAAATGGTGTCTAGGGTTCGACCAACACTATCTGACAATGAGTTGGTTGACATCTTCATGGGTACGCTGCAAGGGCTGTATTTCGAGAAAATGATTGGCAGTTCATCAACAAACTTCGCCGATATGGTTACTATTGGGGAACGTGTTAAGAGTGGGTTGAAATCGGGAAAGATAGCAGACACGACCGCGCCGCAAACAGTCAATAAGAGGCCGCATGGGGGCTTCGCAAAGAAGAAAGAGGGGGAAGCAAACGATATAATGGCGAAGGCTCGCCCCCGATATCGAGTTCCGACAACCCCTATGTCGTATTACCCATACCAGTACATTGCCGCAGCTCAATACCAACATCCGCCTTTCCAGTATCAACCGCAGAGAGACAATCGACAATCAACATCCACTCAGAGAAATCCAAACCAACAATATAATCGAGCACAAAACCAAGGGAACAATTTGGGAACCACCCCCAATTTGACAAAATTCTAGTGTCGTACTCCGAATTAGTCCCCTATCTGGTTCATGTAGGGGCGATCATACCAAAAGAATTGCCCGTGACCACTCCTCCATTCCGCAACAACCACGATCCTAATGCTTCGTGCGCGTATCATGCCAGATTCATAGGGCACTCCACAGAAAATTGTTGGGCACTTAAGTGTAAGATTCAAGACTTGATAAACCAGAATATCCTGACCTTCTCCGAAGAAAAATCGAATGTAAAGACAAATCCTTTGTCGAATCATAGCGGCGCGTCAGTTAACACCGTGATTGAAGAGGTAAATGCCGAAGTCGTACTGAAAGTTGAAGAGGTGAAGACTCTGATGTCTGTTATGTTACAAAAGCTTGAACAGTTTGGGTTTTTAGAAGAGGTGCATGATGATTGTACAGTATGCGAGTTTGATCCAGATAGTTGCGAGCAGTTGAAAGGCTGCGTACAAGCACTAATGGACCAAGGGTTAATACAGTTCTCTAGAGCTCAAGCAGCAGAAGAGGTAGTGGTAATTGAACTGATAACAATTGTATACAAGAAGAAGAAGGTTGAAGCTCCTCCCAAGAGGATTCAGCCGATCCATTTCCGTGTTCCAACTCCGTTTCCGTATCATAATACCAAGGTAGTGCCTTGGAATTATGAGACCACAACGTATTTGGGAGGGAAAGAAATCCGCATTCCTGATACAGAGATCGTCAACTTTGCTGGAGCGGGACGCATGACTCAAAGTGGCCGTGTATTTGCTCCCAAATACACTCATAGGGTGTCTCCAGCACCCACAATTGTCTCACCTAAAGAGAAGGCAACTCCTACGCCGACTCCACAAGCGAAGACCACTGTACTCGCCATTCCGACCGTGATGACTGCTCCGGTGTTGACGAGAGTTATTGACAATGATAAAGCTGCAGAGGCTGAAGTCTCCAAGGGTAAAGGGCCGATGATTGAAAAAGAACAGTCTGATGATCATAAGAAGAGTATCACTTTTGTGGAAAGTCAGGAATTCCTCAAACTGATCAAGAAGAGTGACTTCAAGATTGTTGAGCAGTTGAGCCAAACGCCTTCCAAGATATCAATTTTGTCTTTGCTATTGAGTTCTGAGGCTCATCACAAAGCATTGCTGAAAGTTCTAAATACCGCTCACGTGATGCAAGATATCACGGTCGATCAATTTGACGACGTGGTTGCCAACATCACCGCTAGTAGGTATCTAGGATTTAATGAAGTAGAGTTACCTCCTGGGGGAAAGGCCCACAACAAAGCACTACATATTTCGGTCACATGTACTGACTCCCTCTTATCACGAGTCCTTGTTGATACTGGATCCTCGCTTAATGTACTACCAAAATCTACATTAAGCCAGTTACAGTTTAAGGGGCCCGAGATGAGAACCAGTGCAATGATTGTTAGAGCTTTCGAAGGTTCCCGAAGGCAGGTAATTGGGGAGGTCGATTTGCCTATCTATGTTGGACCACACCAATTCGATATCACTTTTCAAGTCATGGACATCAACCTAACCTACAGTTGTTTGTTGGGCCGACCATGGATTCATGCCGTTGGGGCAGTCACTTCTACTTTGCACCAGAAGTTGAAGTACTTGATAGATGACAAGCTGGTAATTGTGTGTGGGGAAGAAGATTTATTGGTCAGTGAACTCTTCTCCTTTAGATATGTTGAAACATATGAGGGGATCGTCGAGGTTCCGCTCCACTGTCTAGAGTTTGAAGATGCCAGTTCCGCATCCGCCAACAACAATCAACCATCCATGCCATCCTATCCTCAGCGAAGAGTGCCAAGCAGACATTGGAGAAAGGCCCGCTTCCCGGTTGGGGCAAGGTCGTCAATGTGGCAGAAAAGCGCGACAGGTTTGGTATCGGTTATCACCTAGCAACACGCAAGGTGGGTCCGAAGAAAAAGCAATTCAACCCGGTCAAGTTCAGCAGCGCCGACTATCAAAATAAGCATACTGTAGCAGTCATCGGAGAGTCCAGTGGTAACAAGCCAGGGGCATCCAGCCTTGTTCGCAGATGTCCTCCAGGATTCAAGCTTCCCAATTGGATGGCCACCGTGATACCTATGGTGTACTCGGAAAGAACGTAATGCATTTTGTTTTCTCCGTCCCTCGTCCCTGCCCGAGACGAGAGGATAGCTTGTAAGGGCCCCCATGTTTAAAAGTATTATGTGAATAAATAAAAGTACTTTTTGCATGCAAAACTGGTGTTCCTTTTCTTTCAGTTATTTCTCGTTTTCACTAAAAACAACGAAATGGCAAAAGTTTTCTTTTCTTTTTCCACTTTTTCTCAAAAAGAAGCATACTAAAATAAGCTCATCATATGCAGAGCAAATAAAATCACTGATTACAACATGGCTAAAATCAACTGTGAGTCTGGACTTCCAATCAACCAAGCTAAAGATGACAGTGAGGAAGATTACGAATTACCAGCTGAACTAGCACGACTCCTTGAGCACGAAGGAAAAGTGATTCAGCCATACAAAGAACCAGTGAATGTTATTAACTTGGGTTCTGAAACTGACAAAAAAGAGGTAGAAGTTGGGGCATCTCTCGCCAAGCATGTACACTCCGAGTTGGTAGATATGTTGCGTGAATATGTGGACGTCTTCGCTTGGTCATATCAAGATATGCCAGGGTTAGACACCAGCATTGTTGAACATCATCTACCGCTTAAGCCCGAATGTCCTCCGGTCAAGAAGAAGCTCAGAAGGACCAGACCTGATATGGCGCTCAAGATCAAGGAAGAGGTTAAAAAGCAGCTAGACGCTGGCTTCTTAGCCATTTCTGAGTATCCACAGTGGGTTGCTAATATCGTTCCAGTTCCTAAGAAAGATGGTAAAGTCAGAATATGTGTAGACTACCGAGACCTCAATAGAGCCAGCCCAAAGGATGACTTCCCTTTGCCTCATATTGATATCTTGGTCGACAACACAACTCAATTCTCCGTCTTTTCTTTCATGGATAGGTTCTCTGGGTACAATCAGATAAAGATATCACCAAACAATATGGAGAAGACAACCTTTATCACACCTTGGGGAACTTACTACTACAAAGTCATGCCATTCGGCTTGAAGAATGCAGCGGCAACATATCAACGCGCCATGGTAACACTCTTTCATGACATCATTCATGAAGAGATCGAGGTTTACGTGGACGACATGATTGCCAAATCCAGAACTGAGGTTTACGTGGACTCCGAAAGTTTAAACTGCGTCTGAATCCAGCCAAATGTACTTTTGGAGTCCGATCAGGTAAACTTTTTGGGTTTCATAGTCAGTCAGAAGGGTATTGAGGTTGATCCCGACAAAGTTCGAGCCATCCAAGATATGCCAGCTCCCCGAACAGAAAAAGAAGTCTGAGGCTTCCTTGGACGACTTAATTACATCTCCAGATTCATATCTCACCTGACAGCTACCTGCGAACCAATTTTCAAGTTGTTGAGAAAGAATCAATCGATTGTGTGGAACGACGATTGCCAAGGGGCATTCGATAAAATAAAAAAGTACTTGCAAGAACCACCAATCTTAGTTCCACCGGTTCCTAGTATACCGTGCATTATGTATCTGACAGTGTTGAATGAATCCATGGGTTGCGTTTTGGGTCAACATGACGACACAAGCAAGAAAGAACATGCTATCTACTATCTCAGCAAGAAATTCACTGAATGTGAGACCCGATACTCACTTTTAGAGAAGACTTGTTGTGCCTTGACTTGGGTTTCTCGACGCCTGAGACAATATATGATTTGACATACTACTTTATTGATATCAAAGATGGATCCGATAAAGTACATATTCGAAAAGCCTGTTGTTACTGGTAGAATTGCCCGGTGGAAAATGCTGATAACCGAGTATGACATACAGTATGTGACCCAGAAAGCAATAAAGGAGAGTATTCTGTCTGACTATCTAGCCCACCTGCCTGTTGAAGTCTACCAACCATTAAAGTTTGACTTTCCAGATGAAGACATCATGTTTATCAGAGATTTTATTATGCCAGGCTTCGAGGTAAGCCCTGAGGAAGGCCCCGAACCAGGATCGCGATGGACACTCGTGTTCGACTGTGCTTCCAATGCCCGAGGTCATGGTATAAGTGTTGTTATCACTTCTCCAACTGGTTTCCACATCCCCTTCACCGCTAGATTATGTTTTGACTGCACCAACAATATGGCAGAATATGAAGCATGTATCTACGATTTAAAGGCGACAATCGACTTGAGAATCAAAATCCTCGAGGTATTCGGTGATTCAGCTCTGGTGATCAATTAGGTGAAAGGCGATTGGGAGACTCGGGATAGCAAGTTGATACCCTACAAAGAGCACATCAGAAAACTGATACCCTATTTTGATGAAATCTCCTTTCATCATATTTCTAGGGAAGAAAATCAGTTAGCAAACGCTCTAGCTACGTTGGTATCTATGTTCGAAGTCAAATGGAAGAATGAAGCACCATCCATCCAAATTGACCACTTAGATGAACCAGCACATTGTCTAGCCATTGAGGCCGATCCTGACGATAAGCCTTGGTTCTATGACATAAAGACATTTCTGGAGAAATAACAGTATCCCGAGGGTATATCCATTACTGATAAGAAAGCTCTGAGAAGACTCTCTTCTAAGTTCTTCCTAAACGGTGATGTACTATACAAAAGGAATTATGATTCTATATTGCTCAGATGCATGGATAGACATGAAACTAGTACAATCATAAGATCCATACACAAAGGCTGCAAGGGTGTACATGCGAAGGGTCCTGCCATGGCCAAGAAGATTCTCCGGGCTGGTTATTATTGGACGACAATGGAGGTTGATTGCTATAACTTTGTGAAAAGATGACATAAGTGTCAGATATATGGTGATAAGATCTTTGTACCACCAACTTCGTTGAACGTTCTAACTTCTCCATGGCCTTTTTCTATGTGGGGCATCGATATGATTGGGATGATAGAACCCAAAGCTTCCAATGGATATCGATTCATCCTAGTTGCTATTGATTACTTCACGAAATGGGTCGAGGCTGCTTCATATGCTAATGTCACTCGACAAGTGGTTACCCGGTTTATCAAGAAAGAGATAATTTGTCGCTATGGGATACCTAGCAAGATCATCACTGATAACACCAGTAATCTCAATAACACTATGATGAGGGAGTTGTGTGAAGAATTCAAGATCAAGCACCACAACTCTTCACCATACCGGCCCAAGATGAATGGTGTCGTAGAAGCAGCTAACAAGAATATCAAGAGGATCATCCAGAAGATGGTCAAGACATACAAGGACTGGCATGAGATGTTACCTTTCGGTTTGCATGGCTACAGAACTTCAGTCCGCACATCCACTAGGGAAACTCCGTACTCTCTGGTTTATGGGATGGATGTTGTCCTACCAATCGAAGTTGAGATTCCTTCACTCAGGGTCATCATGGAAGCAGATCTTGATGAAGCTGAATGGGTTCAATCTCGGTATGACCAACTGAATCTAATTGAAGAGAAGCGTTTGACTTCCGTCTGTCATGGTCAGTTATACCAAAGACGTCTCAAACAAGCTTTTGATAAGAAGGTTCTTCCTCGGTCGTACCACGCGGGAGACCTCGTGCTCAAGAGATATTTTACCAGTCACTCAGATCCGCGAGGCAAATGGACTCCCAACTATGAGGGACCTTTTGTAGTCAAAAAGGCCTTCTCAGGTGGGTCTCTAATCCTCACAACAATGGATGGGGAAGATTTTCCCTCGCCAGTGAATGCAGACATAGTCAAAAAATATTATGCCTAAAAAGAAATGATGAAAAGCCCGCTAGATTGACCTCCACAAGGTGAGTCTAGGAAAAAATGGCTATCCCGATGGACCAAAAAATGATTTGTCCATGCAAAAGTTAGGGAATATATTTGAAGCTCGCTAAGTCGAAAACCCGAAAGGGCGGCTTAGGCAAAAAGGAGCATCCTGGTGGACAAAAAGAATTGAAAGATCCAGGAAAAAGTTAGGGATAAAGGCATCGACTATAATTCTTGAGTCTACCCGCTACAAGCTAGATATCAGAGGGTCAAGGACCGATCCAGTCACCGTCAGCCGAAGCAAGGCCTTGGGATTCAGATTATATGGTAGATTAAGGCCAATGTTGTAATCATACAAAATTATTTCCCATTGCCATTTCAATTATTTTTTCAATTTTTGCAACATCCTCATTAAGGGCGTTTGCATCCTTGTACTCAACATATGTACAAATTCCATATCAATAAAATTCAGTTTATTCTATCCAATGTGTTGTTCTATGTTTTGTATGCAAAATAACTGACTTGTCTTAATCACATAATGCTTTAAAATTCCCGGGAATAATAAAAAGCTCCATTAATAGAGAAACAATTTGCATTACCGTTGAAATCCGATAAACCTGATAGGTGGTTGGTGATTCAACAATAGTGTTGCTTGGATGCCTGTGACATTCAATTGACTAGGGCACCATGGAGACTCCAGCCTGTTAGTGTTCCTTAACTAGCAAGGGATTCCGTGATGGCAGCATTAACACCAATTGAAACTTCTCGAAGATCATATTCTAATTCTTGATGACGAGTCAAAATCCCTACCACAATAAAGACTCATCCTTACAAAAGCATGCATCATAAAAAATAAGCATACCTCATGCACTGCATAAAACATATCCTCCACACTGGTAATAAAGCCAATCATTTGGTCCAGAAAATTTCAGGCACATGGGTATTTAATCCTCTTCTACCTTGAATACCCGAAAAACTTCCGCTATTCCTGTATTCAGGTCCAAGAAGATTAAATAGGGGTAGCTGTTGTACCCCTAAATTTGCCCTCCCCTTTCTCACCTATGTATCTAATCACTTGATCAAGAGATGACTTGCATACATCCATAACTCATCCACGTGCATCATTCCTCATGAATTCAAAAGAAACTTGGGCCCAGGAAGCTAGGGCTCACACAGGTATTAAGGGCCAAAGGCATGGTTTGATTCACATCATTGGCATGGGGGATGTGAAACCCTAATAATGGTGAAGGTTTGACTTCAACAAAGTTGTGACTAGACAACCTGGGGCATTCAAAACCCTAATTTCTCAAGGCAGGATCTCTTGGAGCTTCCCTAGGCCTCATCTTGGTCTCCAAAGCCCTAATCAGGAGATGGTGATCTGATGAACCTGGTGGCTTGATTGTGTATCTTTCTTGGAGCATTGGTCTTAGTTCAAAGTCAATGGTGTTATTCATTTGGTTGTGGACACATCTTTGATCCTGGTCATCTGAACAATCAAACCCCCTGTGTTTCAAGCCACTTGTTGGTCATGCCATTGGTTCATGGACACTTTGTCAAAACCCTAGTCTTGTGGTCTCATTTGATGGCTTTGTTCATGTACATTATTAGTCAAGTTATTTTTCAAAAGTCCAATATCCAAGTCATAAAACAAGATAGTTTAGAAACCAATTTCAATCATTTTTCAAACCATTTCATGTCATTACATATGATTCCATACAAGAAAATACAAAATTTGACATTTTGGCCAAATTGTCGACTTTGGTCAACAGTTGACTTTTTGGTCTCTGCGACTTCCCTGTTCTTGTTCTCTGCGACTTCCACAACACGGCCCCACTTATCAATGTTGCCAGCTTGAATAGCCTCTTGTGCATCTTTCAAAGAATACATGGGTGCCCCAACTTTCCTCAATTCATCAGCAATGGATAAATCTTGGAACAATGTTCCAACTTCCTCCTCAGCATCAACATAGTTAAAAGATGACAGATGGCTCACCAATAATGCCTTCTCACCACCAATAACGACAAGTTTGTCGTTCTTCACAAATTTCAGCTTCTGGTGAAGAGTAGACGTCACAGCTCCAGCTTCATGAATCCATGGCCTTCCCACTTAGTAGATATAGGCTGGGTGGATATCCATTACCTAGAAAGTAATTTAGAAATCACTCGGACCTATCTTCACCGGAAGGTCCACTTCTCCAATAACAGTTTTACGAGAACCGTCGAACACTTTGACAACTACGCTGTTATACCTCATTGGGGAGCCTTGGTAAGACAGTCTTGGCATAGTTGATTTTGGAAATACATTCGATGATGATCCAGTGTCAACCAACACATTGGATAGAGCGTCCTCCTTGCAATTCATCGAAATGTGTAATGCCAAATTGTGATTTCTGCCTTCCTCAGGAAGCTCTTCATCACAAAAACTCAAATTGTTACAAGAAGTGATGTTGGCAACAATGTGGTCAAACTGATCCACAGTAACGTCATGTTCAACATAAGCTTGTTCCAACACTTTCTGCAATGCCTCTCTGTGTGCCTTAGAATTCATCAACAATGACAACACAAAGATCTTTGACGGTGTTTGGAGCAACTGCTCCACGATGTTGAATTCACTTATCTTTATTAGGCATAATACTTCATCATCATCGTTAGTCTTCAATTTGATGGATTCACCATACTGATACATTGGAGCACTAACCAGATTCACTATAGGAATCTCTGCTTTCTTCCCTATGGAAACATCTTCTACAGCCTTCGGGAACACTGGACTGAATACCCGACCACTATGGGACACCTTTACAATATCTGCAATATTCACCATTGAGTCTGCAACTGGTAGAGGAACCTCTTGACCATTTTTAATCATTGTGGCATTATACTAATATGGCACAACTTTATCGGATGAATAAGGGACATGGCCCGCTAACCGTATTACCAACGACGATATCGATCCGTTGACATTATTGTTGTTGCTGCTATCAAATTGAATGACTACCCACTCAGGGGCCTTGAACCCTAGCACTATCACATTCACATTGTTTCCCTAATGGCGGGACTGGAAAATTTGAATAAGACCTTCATCCATCAGCCTTTGAATATCCCTCTTGATAATAACACATCCACGAGGGTTCATATTGCAAATCACACAACCATCATGGTCATGTTCACATTCACTGACCAAGCAAATATCTTTATGCATTGCAACTAAAGATCTTTTGATATAGCGGACATCATAAATCTTGAACTCACCTGGACAACCGTCCACCATGTTCGCTGATGCATTACCATGAGGAGACAACAGATTTGGTTTTAAGTTTGGTGCTCTGTCCTCAAAGGAAACCATACCATTTTTCACAAGTTTTTGAACTTCATATTTTAGTGGATAGAAATTCTCTATGTCATGGCCAGAGGCTCCCTAGTGAAAAGCACAATGAAGCCCGGGCTTGAACCACCACGATAGTGGCTCAGGAATTTGCGAAGTGTTTCTCGGCTGAATAAGATTCTTGAGTACTAATGACGGGTATAATTTTGCGTATGTCATAGGAATAGGGTCAAAAGAGACATTCTGTTAATCCACTGAAAGGTATTTTGTTATATACGAGTACACCTAAGAGATGGGCATACTCCTCCAACGTACGCACAAACTAATAATCATGAAAAGTGAAGAACCGGTAGAGAGGGTCATAAAATTGCACCAGAGGATAATACGGATAACAACTTCCCATGACGTTGCTTGAAGTCCAAAGGATCTAATACAAAGGATAATAATTTAGTTAATTCCTTCAAATCAAGACATTTGAAACTCTACTTCTTAGTGTTCCTTCGTCCATAATCCATGGTCTGAAAATGTTTGCAAATAAGACCTTAGTTTCCTTGAAATTTGCTTTTTCTATGATGAATGTTATGATGTGCATGAATGCAACAATCACAAATAAGGGATCACACACAAGGCAAACACAAACAAAGGTTAAGGGATGGATCAAGTCATCGTCAAGATCAATCATCCATTTTAGTGGATTATGGTTTTCACCTTATCAACACCCAAGTTCCATTGATATTGACGAGACTTGATCGAATCAACCGAGAATCAAAGGGTTTGTTGCGAGTCACGAGCATGAAGTCAAGTTAAGAACCATCCCAAAGGAGTGTACTGAGGATAAAAAACCTATAACTCATGTTCTAAGAAGTTCCCAGAGTCTTGATCCCTTCTATCGGATATTATAGGTTAGGATGACTGACTCATCAACCCGTAATATTCTCAAGAGAAACTCGTCTGAGTGTAGTATTGTGTAACAACTGTTATGAAGTCTATACCTGAACAGTCTCCACACTACATCCTAAATAGGCCATGTTGGGTTAAATGTTCTACGGTCCTTAGCTTCTCGGACTCCCAGATCGAAAAAAGTAATGTCTATCCACAATTAACTCGTGTGACATCAATAATTCCAAACGGGTCTTCACTGAATAGATGGGTCTCAAGCCAACTTGTTAAGGATTACTCCACACAAGTTGAACATGACTATACCATCCTCCTATCTTAATTGCACTCAAGTCTGGGTTAGAACTTATCTCACCACACAGAGATCACCAAGCACAAGAGACAAATCATACAACACAAACAACATAAAAACATCAAATATATAAATATATACACATAAAAAAGTAGGCTAAACCCATTGAGGACTACTCCCCGGCAGAGTCACCACTTAATTTCTGTAGCGGTAAATTCATGACCATCAAGCTATGGATAAGCTTTACGTCAATAAAACCAGACTCGCCACCGCGCTTTTATTATTTCCAAAGGAAAAGGGAAAAGTACGAACAAAACCAAAAGATAAGAAGTTTTCAAATCAAAACTAATAAAATGCCAGAGATTATAGGTAAAGGGGTTGGTTACACAGAGGGCAGATGTTAGCACCCAAAGTGTCCTAGGTACTCCTAGGGAGCCCTTTTTTTATGTGTGCATATGTGTTTGGTATAAAAGATGTTTGACAAAATATAGAGTGTGGGGATGAGAAAAGAATTCATTAATTGTATTTTTTTATTTGACAAGACCTTCGGTCTTATGCCTACGTACCAACATAAAAATGAGAGATCAAAACCCCTTAGTTCGTGGTAAAATTTTCAAAGAGGTTGGTGAATTGCTTTTAACAAAAATTTAACAAGAAAAGGCACAAACGACCAAAAATTTGAATGGAGTTGTTAGTTCTTTTTGTCTTTTGAAATTTAAGTTAATATGGTTAAGTTTATTTACAAATTTGATTTAAGAAAAGAAGTTTAAAATTTCAATGGCATAAGGCCAAAGTTTCTAATCATTAAAACATGTTTAAGTTGGAAATCACAAGCAAAGATTTTTTTTGAAAAGAGGGAGAGATTTGAAATTTAAGAAGTGGGAGGAGATAAAGAGACTACCCTAAGCAAAATTTAAAAGTTAAGACTTGAAAAGATCTGACCAATGAGATGCAATCCAACAGACAAGAATGTCATATAGAAACTCATTTTCCTTTGGACCTTAATCAAGCAATGAGCAATATCCAGACATCATGAAGATCAAGGCATCAAATAAAGATAGCCACATCCAAGCAAGCACTCCAATAGCCAGCAGTCTTCAAATGTTTTCCAGTGTATCAGATGAAATATTCCTTCATCAACTAAGAACAAAACATTAGACATAGACAATAATAACAAAATAACAATTAAGCATAAAGATAGAGTAGTAGATAAAATCAATGGTGCTCAAAAGTTTTACATCAGATGAAGGCACAATTCAAGATAGCTCAGTCTCAAATGTTGGCATTGGCCAAGTCCTTTAGCATAGGGAATGTTGCCTAATCCTAAGTCCAAAAGATCAGATCAAGTCCAACAGTCTACCAAATGTTTTTTAGGGTTTTTGTTGTTATTAGATGTTTTAAGGTCCTAAGACCATAAACAAAACCAAAAGCAAGCAAACAATATATACAATCACAAGATATGGCTCAAATGAGCAAAGGTAAAATGGCTTGAAACATAAAAAAGTTACATGAAATATAAATGGAAATGAATGATAAAGGTAGTTAAATTTTAAACTGCATAAAGTAAATGACTTGAAAGTAAAGCAATATTAATAAGAGTTAGTCAAGGGTTAATCAAATGTTAGTGGTGAATTTTAATTGATTAAGTCATTCTTTGGATAACACTCAACCATTCATTCACAAGTATGAATCCTTAAACCAAGACATCTTCCATGAGAAGCGCTCCAACTTGGATTATTCAGCAAGTATGCCACTAGCTCTCATGAAAGGAAAAAAGGCTAAGTTTCCACACAATTCCATGAAGAATTGGAGACTTACAATCTCACTTACTAGAATGATATGCCTTTTTGATCAAATTTAGCTCTATGTTAAGCAATCATAATTGGACTTATGTAGAAGTCATAACTATCTAAGGTCGGGCAATAAAAACATAGGTGTTAATGCATGTTAGAGATTTGGTACAAAGAACCAAACTTATAAAACATACCACACACTAAAAGAAAATAGGAGGGACCTATCTCAACCATACTTGTATTGATTCATTTAACACAAGGTCAGTGATGAATCAATTAGCTTTTAGACATTAGAGATTTCATTGGTCAAATGAGGGAATGGGGAAGAATAGGGATGAAGATGAAGAGGGAAGGGGAAATAGAAACCCAAATTGATCATGAGAGGAAATTCATCTGATCAATACCATCCATTCATTTTGGAAGATGAAATGTACATTTCATCAATCCCCTAAATCCAATGGTTTTGATCAAACAAAAGTCAAATCAACCATGACCAATGCCCAAATAGAAAGTCAAATATCACAAGACCATAAAAATGGCTCAACATAATTTTTAAACATTTAATCAATTAAAAATCACATTAAAAATGAATTAAAATGCATTTTAATTTGGACAAAACCTCAAATCCCTTCAAAACACTAAATAAATGTCCAATGGATTTATCCTAGGTCAAGAAAGGTCAAAGAACCTTAGACAAAAAAGTTCACAATTTTTAGAAAGACAGAAGTATTTCAAAACAATTAAAAATATGCATAAAAACATTTAATTCATGAAAAATACCAAAATTAATCCAAAAAATAAATTTAATTCAAATTATGGAAGAGAAAAATATTTAAATATTTTTGGTGAAAGTCTCGTATTTTTTGGATTAAAAATGAAATTATTATGAATTAAACAAAATAAAAGGATTGAATGAAAAATCAGAAAATATAAAAAAAAACAAGGGCCATCAGATCTCCCTCATTAATTGAGGTGGCAGATGTGATGGCCAAGTGCGCGCTTCCATCATGTTCTACAGTCAACGTGTGTAAACGCGCGGTAATCATGAAGGAGGGTCAGGATTAAAACGTGGATGTGAGATCAGATGGTTTAGGTCATGCCAACATACCATCGAGCCCTAGCTCCAGCCATCTTCTCTGGTGGACCTAACCGGAGTGGTCCACCACAAACCACCATAAAAATGAAAAGTAAGGACATGGTTTTAAAAGGAAAAATGCTCAGGAGCACGAATCTAACCTCCATTTCTTCCAATTCCAAGTATATTGAAAGATACATGGATTTGAAATTTGAGGTTCATGATATGAGTTGCTTCGATTTGACCCCAAAGCAACTCAATCTTGTTGCCTACATTGGTAGGACTTCAGCCAACCAAAAATCAAAGAGAATGGTGAAGAATTGAGAGAGAATCGAAGGCTCAAAGTTTCTGAAAAATCACCTTCGGGTAGCTTGATCTTGCTTCTAATTAGCCTTGGCTCGACTCTAGAAGCTTGCAGGAAATGAATGGATCAAAGAGGGGCTTGGATTCTTGGAGTTTCAATCTCAAAACAAAAGGAGAATTGAAACTCGATTTCAAGTGAAATCTTCAAGTTTATCCTTTAATGGAGGCTAGGGAGACAATGGTTCAAAGCTTGGGCAAGCAGGGATCCCATTTATGATCACAATGGCCATGTATTTATAGTGTATCAAGTTGCTTTTTCACACACTTTGAAAATTTGCCAAGTTTAGCAACTTTGGTGTAGGGATGCATGGGCAATGATTTAGGCCCAATTCATGATGTGATCATATTCCAATTCGCGCACAATGGATCCTGCAACACTAACATGTAAGCGTGCAAAAGGAAATGGACAATTGAATTCAAATCTTGCCAAAATAAACCTATGAAAGGAACCATGCGCAAGTCCCTTAATCTTGGTCTAAATGAGGTGATCTTGGACTTTTTGGAAAGGTGACATCAAGGGGAACAACTTCGATGTTGAACACTTTCCCATTTGGAGCTTGGATCTTTATGAATTTTAAGGTGGAAGTTTGAGAAATCAAACATATTTGAAAATTTTCTAAGTACCAAGTCAAATGACCACTTTTTCCACCTTGAATAACTTTTGCTATGAGCTTCAAATGGAATAAGTTCCTTCATAAAAGTTGTATTTATTTAATCCCTCTTAAATTTGGTCACAAATTTGACATCATTTGGATTTGGCATGAGGGAGTTATGCATTTTAGAAGTTGAGGAAAATTGCTTGTTCAATGATGATGGCCCAAAATGACCTATAATGTTTCCTCTTGGCACATGCCCTTGTAAGTTGAATTTGAAGTTTATCAAAGAATAAAAGTTGGATAAGACATCTTGAAACTGATCATTAAACTTGTATGGCATTTATATCATAAAAATTGAGCAAGTTATCGTCCTTGGGAGTTGACCTTCTAACTAGGGCACCGACAAAATGACCTATAATCTTTCACCATAAAAATGATTTTCCAAGAAAAACTAGCTCTTGATTTCAACACAAAAGTTGTTTGGAATGTCATAAAGAGTAACGTTGCTCTTGTAACCATTTTCATATGACAAAAATTGTAGGAGATAGGGTCTAGGGAACCCCGGTTTTGACCAGTTGACTTTCTCTGGTCAACCACCTTGAACTAACTTGAAAACTTGAAGTTCTCTTGATATTTGGGACTCATGGAGGATCATATATGTATAATATGATGTAATATGAAGTGTCCCTTGAAATATTTGATCAATTATTGAAGAAACTTGTTGAGGAAGTCACACAAGATACCTAGATGAATTAAGGTTTCAAAGACAAACAAGCTTTAAACTCTTGATGAAATCTTGATCAAAATGATAAATGAAGATCATGAGGATCCATATATGATGTTTATAACCATTTTGATCCATTCCTTGATTGATCTCTAGTCACGAGGGTCTCAAACCCTGGATTTGAGCTTGATGGGGCATAGGTGAAAGCACACACTACCTACAAAAGAAATACAGCTATACATTGAGATATTTTTGGTATTTTGGTTAGTAAACAATGAAAAACAAAGTATGATACAATTAAATAGTGCTTGGTGATCTCTCCCAATTCAAACCCAATGAATGAGGGGTAAGGAGGATGCCAATGGTGATCCCAAAGCCAATGCAAATGATGAGATAGCATGCGGGATCTTAGGGTCAAAATTGGGGTATTACACTTGGTAATAAAGTTATTTGTTTGGATAACTGGCCAATCTGTGTCTCTAAATTCTTGATTGACGGATCATGGTTTCTACTCATAATTTCATGGTTCTTATTTACCTGATCAAAGCTACTTTGAGTGACTTTAATGAAATTCTGCAAGGTCTCTTCCAACTGTGGCATCTTCTTTTGAAACGGTGCTTGTTGGATTTGTTGCATACCTTGGTTAGCATTTAAATTTTGATTATTACTCCAACGGAAATTTGGGTGATCTTTCCAACCCAGATTGTATGTGTTGGAATACGGGTTGTTCTTCTGAAAATTAGCAAATTGACTTCCTCACTTGTCCTTTCCAACAAGCACCTTCTATTCATATGTTCTCATCCATATAAATCACACCTAAGTGCTTGTACCTGGCTCACGTTAGCTTTACCTAAGTTGCTTTCAACTAGATTTTTATTTAACAATTCAATATGTGCTAAAAGAGCAGTATGAGTAACAACAACTAACATACCTTTAGGTGTGCCAACAGTTTCAATATTGACTGACCTTTCACTTTTTGAATGGTACTCACTCATACATATCTTCTCAATAAGGTATCTTACTTGTGGTTTGGTCATTTGGAGGATAGTACCCCCCGCGGAAGCATCCAATAACATGCGAGTTTGACTCTTGAGACCTTTGATGAAAATTTTCATATGCTCCCTATTATTCATATTGTGATTCGGGCATCTGCGTAACAAAATTTTGAATCTTTCTCAAGATTCATAAAGTGACTCAGTTTCTTGCTGCTCAAAATTCACAATTTATGCATGGTGCTCGGTAAACTAAGTAGTAATGAAGAATCTTTCTAGGAATTTATACTCCAATTCCTTGCAAGTCTGAATTGTTCCATTTAGAAGGCAAAGTAACCAATCGTTCGCCATTCCAATCAGTGAGAATCCAAACAACCTCAATTTAACATGGTCTTCAGTGACATCAGTTCGATTGAACATTGAAGTTATTTCGTAGAAGTGTGCAAGATGCGCCCAGGGGTCTCTAATCGTTTTATCGACGAACAGACTTTCTGTTAAACTTGAAAGTACAGAATTGTTAATATCAAAGTTAGCAGGGTTTGTCGATACAAACCCTCTCAATCCTTCATCGGTTCTTTTATAGTAGTCCCCTATAGTTAGGGGTGGTGGAGCTGTCATGGTGACTTTCTCTTCAGAGTCATAAGAACTTGATAATTTCTCTTCTACTAATATTCCGTCGTCCAGAGCTGCTTCTCTAACTGCTTTTCTGCAAACATATGTGATTCTTTTAATTTCTGGATCTAATGGTATTATTGCTGATCCTAAACTGCGCATACACAAACAGAAAATACCTTAGTAGCACTATGATAAACAAGAAAATAAAACAAAACAAAAAAACTAAAATTAAAACTTTGCACAAACATCGCCTTGTTGAAAAATCAACAGTCCCTCGCAACAGCGCCAAAAACTTGATGACTTCTCGACAAGTGTATTGATAATGTCGTAGTAATAAAGAGATTGAATCCACATTGACTACCTTCAAGCAAGACAAAATCTGTGCAATGTATAAAAATTAGTAAAATGGGGGAGGGGTTCTAGTTTTAATGTGAAAAGTAAATAAGCAATTAAAAAAAATCACAAAAGCGGTCAGGTTGTGTTTCAGATTCCCCTATTCCTCTATTGTTGATGTTTGATACCTTGTATGAATGATCTTATCACTATAACCCTACAACGAATTAACAAAATCGTTATAGTCGATCCCTCACCAAATAACTCACTAACCACTACTCAGAGCTTTCTATCCCTAGTCCACCAGTGTAAGTAGGGTTAGGTGATGTATAATGTTAATTCCCCATGCCACTACTCGGGGTCTCCTATTCCTATTCAACCAGCGTAAGTACAACAATTACCCTAGGTCTAACATATAGACTAATGGTCAGTATTCCCTATGTGCCCAAGATCATATTAAAAGAGTATCTCACATAAAAAACATTAAGAACAATAAGCAATTGAATGATATTATAGATCAAAAGGTTCTTACAAAGTCAAATCAATATATAATTCAACAATATTGAAATAGGTTCATCATAACACAACCTAACCTATAGGAGCTTAGCTACTCATAATTTAGATAACAATACCATAATTGATATATGAAAATAACATATGAATTTCCTTGAAGTAATGGCCTCCAATGGCTTTAAATGCCCTAAAAATCACCTTTGGTGCTGTAAAAATCGTGCTTTTCTCTCTCCAAACCATAACCCTTATGAAAGTGCATAAAATCCCCTTTTATTTGCTCCAGAATGGACCATAACGCGTCAAAAAAGCCCCAAAAAGGAACCATCGTGCACGTGATGACTTGCATCACGCGCGATGCAACTTTTATGGCCATATCGCACGTGTGATGCTGCATGTGATTATTTCCGAAGCTGTACTCTATTTTGCTCCTTTTTCACTCAAATTTTCACAAAGTCCACAATCTTCACATTTAGATATTTTTTCCTCATTCTTTGGTTTTTCTTTTTCATTCCATGTCATCTTTCACTTGTTTTGATCAGATTCTACGACTAAAGTTATGCAATGACAGACTGTCATCATACACTTAGCCATTAAAATCATGTGGGGATATGGGTGGAAGTAGGCTAAACCAAGCAAGATTTTAAAGGGCATGAGCATAGCCTACAATAAATATTTTAGGCCTAAGTTTAGAATATGGTTTATGATAGGCTTTTTTCTTTGCGTGACCCCGACCTTTTTAAGTTGGAAACTATTCTTGGCTTTATTCGACCTAGATGAGACTCGTGTTTTGTTGTTGCAATAGATTGAAAATGTTAAATAGAAGTGAGACATGAGATGGAGGAAGCAAGACGTGAGGTCGAGGGAGCTGGGTCTATGGTGAAGGAGCAAAAGGTTGAAGTGGGATGGGAAAGTTTCTTAGAGTGACGGTTGATGAATTATCATTGAAGCTCGTGGGTCGTAGGTAGGAGAAAGAATTGCTACAATGTTGTCTTGAAGGGTATTAATGATTTATTGGAGTTGATAGCTGGAAACGTTTCTGACGTAATTTTACTTTGAACCAACCATCATATGTGAGATTGAAAGTAATTGCACCAAAATTGAGGAGATTAAGAAAAATTAAAGAAAATCGATCCCTAGAGACGACACCATTATTCCTACTGGAATCGAAAATGATTGGCGTGTTTATGAAGATCACCATGATAATAATTTTGATGCGGTGGTGACACTTCTCAAGTGACCAGAGAGGGCACATACAAAAAAGGTTAACACATTGACGCTTAAGTCAATATGAATTAGGAGGTAACTTTGCAAGTATGAATTGAATCATATCTAAATGTTGCTTAGGGTCACACTTATATAAGATATATAGATGTGAGTGTTTCCATGTTGTCCTATGTGAAGCAAGAGTGTCGTTGGATGAAGACCAAAAATTCTAATAAAAGCAGGAACTGCTCTTGTGCGGTGCAATATGATGTAGGTATTTTCTTGTAAGGACAAAAAATATATCCATATTTGATGAATGAAATTTCCATTTATATTTTTATGAATAATTAATTGTCACATAACAAACTCTCATAAAGGTTTCATTTTAAAAGTAGGGGATTGATTTTCCCACTCTATGTGTTAATCACACACCATAGTGAAATTTCAATAATGCCCCTAAAATCCAAATTTTATTATCCAAACGCATCCAAAATGAAAAAAATATGCTAATTAGAAGATGTAAAGACTAAAAAAGTTCGGAGATTGAATCCGGACCCACCCATCACCACACCATAACCATGTCTTAGAGCCAGATCAAAACAACGCTGAAATAATCCGGGTTCTAATCTTTGGATTTTCTAAAGAGATTAATCTCTGGACGCGTTTGATTTATATCCTCATGCCAAAACTTTCCCTCTCCCTTCTTCATTTTAGAAAGTTTCTAAGAATCAAAAACATAGCTCGTGAGAAAATTTCATTTCCATCATTTTCAAGCTTTCTCACTACTTCTACTGCATTGCATTCAAGACTAAGACATCACCTAACCTCTACTCCACTCCAATCAATTGAGGTTTCTCATTTTTCAAGCTTTCTCACAGTTTGGTAAGTTTTTCATTTTTTTATTTGTAATGAATGCATGAATAAAATAGGTTATTTATGATACATTAGATTGTAGTTAAAAGCATAATATATTGATTTGTGATACATATATTTACCTTCTTTAAAGTTTAGAGCCTAGGGCATACTCTATTTTGGATGTTCACGTTTTTGCCTCTCTGGTTTCATCCAGATATTGGGATCCGACGAAAAATCCGTATTTTTCTCTTCTGCATCGTTTCTTTGATTTTTTCCTTTTCTGTCCTCTTGGTTTGGCTTCTCTGATTATGATATTATTTTCTGGTGTAATTATAGGTAAAATATTGACAACCAAGCCATGTTTAGTCATGGTAGATTGGCCTAACATGCTTCCATTCAAATGGGAAATGCTAGACCTTCTCGTCTAGTTGTTGGTGTCACTTCCTATGTACCCTGACCATGTTGCTAAGCATGTGTGGGATGGAGACGTAACATAAATCTCTAATTATTATTTTAAACATTTGTGTTATAAGGTTTGAACTTTTTGATGATGATGTTTTTTACACTATCTTGATATGTTGAAATGTATCAACCATGGTATTGCAAAGTTGATGCAACCTGATGAACCACAAGTATGGTTATATTAACCATAATATATTGGCTGCTTTCGCAAAGAGATGACACTCAGAGATGTCGTCATTCCATCTTCCAATTGGTGAGATGCTCATCACACTTGATGACGTGACATCCATCATACATCTTTCTATAACTGGAAGATTATTAAACTACTCCAGATGCAGTAGACTTTAGGCATTGGAGATGATGGTGACCTATTTGTGACACTGTATAGAGACCACTTGGGTGCGACAGTGGAGGCTAATGGTGATAATGCATAGGTTGTGTATCATAAAGTATGTGAGTTGAGGGCATACCTCATGTTTTTGGTTGGCACATCCTTATTTGTGGACAAAAGTGCAACATGTATGTTTGTCATCTATCTCAAATGCTTCATTGACTTAGAGAGGATTTATGAGTACAACTAGGAGGCCTCTTGTTTGGTTTATCTCTACTCCAAGTTAGGTGAAACTTGTATATGGACAATTAGATAGTTGACGGGAAATAACTGCCTATTTACGATAATACTTTTTCACCTTTATTGTTACTAATATTTCATAATAGTTGTTCTACTTCGTTACTAATATTTCATCTAAACTGTTTTCATGCATGAATCCACCAACACTTTCTACATCTCTTCGACTAGGCATGTGCAAAAGACTACTCTAATGATTTTCCACATGTTTGTTCCATCATCCCGCTCAGAGGCATTTTGAGTTTATCTTGAATGCATCACTGCAGATGATATCCACTTCATGCTATAAGCCAGTCACCGTTAGACATGCCCTTTAGATGTGATAGCCTTCTACTCTAGCTGACTGACTTATGGTTCATGACTAATGTATCCACATTTACCTGAGTGAGTCATGCGACAGTTCGGGTATATGCATGGTATTTCTAGAGCCTCTACCATGTGTGCTCCTTCTACTGTGACCCACATATATGTTGATGATATATTTGAGGCATTATATGATCATGTGGTCCCAACGGATGTACGACGTGCGCGAGCTCCATAACCATGGAGTACAGTATACAATTACATCCAATGGTTTTATATAGTGTCACATCATTACATGACACCGGATGTAGAAGGATAATCACCTAGATCAACTCATCAAGAGATATTAGAAGATGAGTAGGCTAAGACGGACCATGTTGTTGATGTGTTGTCGACATGTCAGTATAATACAGCCAACATGAAAGTGGGCATATAGAGAGGCGAGTTTCATGAAGACACTCATGGGATGACCAATGTACATGCCATGATAGATGAGACACATCATGCCTTGCGGTACAAGAAGTAAAGGAGGAACTATGGGGTCAAATCTACCCATTAGTTGACTTTTTCTTTGTATTTTGATCATAACATTTTCATAATTTATATTATGATTGTATTTTGTAAACTATAATGTTTGATTTTTTTTTAATAACAAATGATGTATGGCGGTAACATCCTTACCACTATTTTGACTTAATATATGATATTTTAATTATATAACAAATATTTATAATTTAATTAAATAACATTTATGTATATACTTCATATATTATGTTTATTAAAATAGTCAAATTTTTAAAAGACTTACTAAATAATTTACTGTGATGAGGCTGAATCCGAAGATTGTTATCTACACTCATTCCTAAATTTATCCAAATTCATTTTTTTTAAAATGCGAGAGGGCCTCGCTCATGAAATTATTTTATTATTAAATAAGTGCATTCAAATTTCAAATCTCTAAATAACAAGAAGACATTTTTGAATTTTATAAAGATTGCATATAGTGAGAAGACCGATCCCTAAAATAATGGTTCTCGTGAATGAACTTTTGTGACTACAATTTTCTTCTTTTTTTCTTCATGCATTTTTTTAATCATGTTATCAAAAAACTATTTCCATTTAATCAACTTTTCAATACGAGCTAGTATGAGATGATTCACGCGTAAAATAAGCTACATAAAAGCTGATTTTTTTTTTTAAATTGTCATATCAATATTTTTTTTTATACCAGCTACACACGCGCAGTTGAAACAATGTGTAAAGAGTTCAAAATAAGAGAGTTGCTAGGCAACCTTCAAGATTTCAGTATTTGACCCTTTCTCATTATTATTTTAATCGTCTTTTAATTCGAACAAGGTTATCTTTTTTTTTCATTTCATGTCGTATACCATGTGTATAAAAGTAGAACTATTAACTGTATTCAATTCTATGATGTTTTTTGTTGAATGATAATTCATGGAAATCATCATTGACCAGCAACTTTTCTACAAAACGTATGAAACAAATTCGGATTAAGTTACTATTTTCATTAAATTCTCCAATCAAATAAAAACTTGCCAATAATTTTTATTTATGGAGAGTATTTAATGAAAGAAAATATCCACATGTATTGGACAAGTTGATCATAGTACCAATACATTCGCTTAACATTCCTTAGTATCACTTCACCATCGCCAATGGAAAAAAAGACTTCCCTTTATTTCTTCAAATAAAATTCCTTGTGTTGTATTACCTTGACTTTGTCATAAATGAAATAAAAATATTATGTACAGTATTTAAAAGAATTAATTTATATGTGGATATTTAGGAAATTAAATTACTAAAGGATATTAGTTAACACAAAAAAAAGACGAGTTGAAAGATGACGAGGGGGTTGCCCGCGACAACCAAAAAAATCAGGTTAAGGAAAACAAATTGAAGGATCATAGTACAAAACGATTCGAAGGAGGAGAAAGATGTATCAGTCAGGATCGTTACTACCTATTGTTTATGATGATCTAGGGTATGATCATTATTGATCAACCGAGAATGAAAGAAGTGGTCATATCAACTACAACAATTGTCAATGAGCGCAAGATAACTTTATCTTATAAGGTAGCAGTTACCGGTAAGACACCTTCAGAGGAAGATGATAATGCAACAAAATATCAAGATATTGAAGACTCAGGAAGTGGAAATGCCACATTTGATAGACTAAGGTTAGAAGAAAGAAAATTTGGAAAGTATGATGCCCTGAATTCTTACTTTTCGAGTTATAGTGAAAATGCTCGGAAGAAAAATAGGATACAAAGCTCTGGAGAATCAGGTTAATGAAATGTGGTCAAGAAAGTGAGCAATCAACATTATGGATCTAGGACATAGTTACTATCTTGTCACTTTTACAAATGAAGATGACCAATACATTGCCCTAATGGAAGGTCCTTGGATTATATATGACCACTACCTTTTAATGAGAGAATGAAGTCCAAATTTCCCCCTAACAATGATGTTATCGTTAAAGTTAAAGAGTGGGTAAGAATTTCAAGCCTTCCAATAGAATTCTACGATGACACGGATATTACATAGTGGAATATGAGGGGATGCACCTACTATGTTTAACATGTGGAAGGATTGGACACTACAAGGAAAATTATAATGAACAAATAGTCAAAACTTCTAAAGACAATACCGAAGGAGGTGAAAAGGATAAAACCACTAGAGAAAATAAAGGAAACACGGAAAAGGAAATCATTGGCTCTTGGACAGTGGGTTCAAAAGAACAAAAGCAATGTAAAGGAAATGAGACAAATGAAGGAAGACGAAATGAGTATACTTCTGCAGGAAAACACGGTGGAGCACCAAAAACCATTTGGGATGCATGTCATTAGAAAATTAATGGAAAAAAAGACAATCATGAGACCGCGGTTCATTGCTCTTAATGAAGCTATAATTGAAATTAATTCACCAGCTCAAAGTATTTCGGTCAAAAATGCGGAGGATTAACCAATTCATAATGGAATTAATGGTGGAGAGGAAAACAAAGGTTTCAAATGGTCAAATGAGGGAAGGATACGTAGTTAGCATGGAGAATAACGACAGCAAAAAATGAAACAATATGAAAGGACCCTGAATGTAGCCACATGTGGAATCATGAAGGGAAAAAAAGTAAAAGGAGCATGTGGATATGCTACGAGCAATGTGGCAAAAGTGTTAAACATCAAGGATGTTAGTGAGATAGTTGTTGGGAAATAAGTGTGAGTTGTGTTAAGAAACAAGTATGAGTTATAAGCCCCACATTGCTTAGAAAAATGGAGGTTGAGCACTTTATAAGTAAGAGGACCCATACGTCTATCACCTTAAGATTTTGAGTGAATATGTGGTGTCTCTCTCATTTCTTTGGGTAAGTTTTTGACCTTTAGGTGAATGTTTGATCCAATGTGTGTGCTTCCCCCTCATGATAACTCATAAGTGGTATTATAGTCAGGTTCGAGTAAGAGGCTAACTTCTTGTTTCGAAAGTCTCATTGACATAATGGTTAGGTGGAGTGTCCCATTATAGTTCCCATGAAGAGTAAGGGTGTGTGAATAGTGATACAAACATGTGGATGAAAGAGCTTCCGATTAAGGGGGAACATAGTTGATGGACTCATAGTTGAGGGGGAGATTGTTGAAAAATAAGTGTGAGTTGTATTGAGAAACAAGTGTGAGTTCTAAGTCCCATATTGCTCAAAAAAATGGAAGTTAAGCACTTTATAAGCAAGAGGACTTATACACCTATCACCTTAAGATTTTCGGTGAATATGTGGTGTCTCTCTCACTTGTTTGGGTAAGTCTTTAACCTTTAGGCAAGTGTTTGATCATACGTGTATGTTTTTCCCTCATGATGACTCATCATTAATAAGAGATTAATAATGATTAGAACTTACAATGAAGAATCTTATCTGGCAAATACACCCGACTTGACGAGCTCCAAACTAGAAAGAGAAATAACTTGGACCAGCTAGGTCCAACTTAGTTTAAGGCTCAAGAACACCCAAAGAAGCAATGGAGAATGCAATGGGTGCGACTTCATCAATTGGGGAAGCAACAAATCAATTACCCTTATCTTCAAAAAGATATCACGAGCATGAATATTTTGTTAAGATGCTCAATGATATACATAAAACACAATTTATATAAAATTTAGATATAAATATAATTTTAACCACATAAATAATTTAAATTAAAAATTAAATTTAAAAAAAAAAATATTATTTATAATTTCATAACATATGGTTGAGTTTACTTGACGAGGACGAAGCTTAGACAAGTCAAAATCAAATATTATTTTCATATAAAGATTCTATATTTAAGAAAAAAATATATGTTCAAGATATGACCTAAAATATAATATGATCAATTTAAAACTTAAAAAAGAATATTGTTTATTTTTTCACACATGCGTGCGGTAACAGAGACATAAAGAAGTTAACAGGAGTGTTCATCTCAACGTTAATATAATAATAAAGAATAAATAATGAATAAAAGTACAATGATAATTGAGCAACACAACATCTCTAGTATCAAAGCTGAAAACAAAGCATGATGGAGTAGAGTTTTAGCATAAGTCTTTTCACAAGAGATTAACACGTCAATATAGTTTATTTAAATCAATAACCTTTTTCAGAACATGACACATACACGTTCATTTTTATTTTATTTTATTTTATTCTAAGTGATATTCAGTATGTAGTTATTATAATATATACGTCAAATCATAATTTTTATCATAAAAAATATTTACTAATTATTAAAAAAAAATTAACATAACTATTTATTGAATACTTAAAAATTGTTATTACTAGTAAATCACTTCGCAACAATACATGTATTGAATACTTAAAATTAATCACTTCGCAACAATACCACAATCTCATGTCTAAAAAGTAAATCATTTTTGTATATGCATTTGTTTTGGAAATGAAGATTGAAGTGAGTTATGCAATACATATATGTATATTGAGGCACACAAGAAGATACAATTCTATATCTTCCATAATAACTTCCCTTATGATTTTATTTAATAGGATTCACTTTTATCTTCAATATACTATTTGAATTTGGTCTAATGATCTCATGTCCATAATCATACAACCTCTTAAATCGCTTTTGATGGTTGTCTGTCATATAAGGGATTTAAAATAATTTATCATACATTTCTATTGATTTTAGGATAATAATGCTAGTTAATATGTTTAGTCCAAGTTATTTGTTAAAAGTGATTTTTTTTTATATTCAACCACTTTAATCTAACATTTGCTGTCAATTTATATATTTTTCGAATAATGTAAAAAATATGAATGAAAGTTAAGGAGATAAATGTTAAAAATTTTCCAAAATCTATAGAGAATTTCAATCAATTTTGATGAACAAGATTGTTATCACTCACACAATGACAATAAAAGAAAAGCAATGAAGAAGGAAAGAAAGTAAAGAACGATGAAGTGTTCAGAAGATTTAAGTCTATTTTAGTAGTGTTAACTATTTTGGACTTTTATAGTTTGGGGCTCAACGACGCCAGTATGGTGAATAAGAAACGTTCCGTTGAAGAGTGTCAACGGCGTCAATATGGTGAATAAGAAACGTTTCGTGTGATACAAGAGTTTGTGGAAGTAAGAAGATATTTCACTTGAGGGGGGCATTGTGGACTCACACTTGAGGGAGAGTGTTGAGAATCTATCAAGTGTGAGTAGTGTGGATAATAGTCTCACATTGGTTAGAAATATGGAGACTTAAGCATTTATAAGTGAGAGAACCCACCCACCTATCACCTTAAGGTTTTTGGTGAATATGTGGTGTGTCTTTCACTTATAAATACTCAAGTCTCCATATTTCCAACCAATGTGAGACTATTATCCACACTACTCACACTTCATAGATTCTCAACAACAAAGTCCAATGAAAAAAAGGAAGAGAAACATAGCAAAATGAAAAACATGACCCATCATAGTAAATTGAAGGCCCAAGATAAAGTCAAGTCGAATCAAGTGAAAATGTGTCATCTTGGGAACATACTACGTTTCAACAAGACAAATGTGTTTCTCATATCAAAGTGTAATGCGTCCATTAAGGGCGCATTGCATTTATGCAAAATCATTGTATTTTCAACTCATTTTACTTCAATCATTGTCCATAATAGAAAAGAAGAGCATCTTTGAAGAAGAAGAGGGAAAGCATTCTCCAACTTTGGAGTTAGAACTTCTCTTACCAACCTTTTATGTGATTTTTTATATTATTTTATTCATCTTTTTTGTTTGATCATGAGAAGTTAAGCCCCCGCTTAGTGGAGATGAGTAACTAAATTTAGAAATAACATTGTACCTTTAATTGAAATTGTCAATTGAATAGTGACTATTATGGAGTTGATATAGTATTTATTTTAATATATTTCATTTTTTTACAACAATTTAAAATGACTTGTCGTTTACCTGGTGAAACAATTATATGGAAGAGGTAAAAAATTTGAACTAAATGTTTTATTTTACCAACACTTAGGACTAAGCGTGGGAATACGGAACTTTTATATATCTATTAAAATAAATGCTTGTACTTAGAATAATTTGCTAAGAAATTATAAAGAGCTACAATAAAAGGATAATTGTTTAATCACTAAGATATTAAGATTAAATAATATAGAGAATGAGTAATTTTTTTGTTCAATTTATTATTGGGTAAATTCGATAAAGAAATATATATATAACCCTCAAGATTGATACTTTGGAATCTCGTGGTACACTTATCAAATCATCCACCATCTCTTTAAAGTATCCATCAACTAGGTCAATTTTTGATTTTCTAAATCAATGTGTTTTCACTGTATACTATACTTTCCATGAACTTTACTATAAACATTTGTAAGCTTGATTTTTGAATTTTCTCTTAAATTTTTCAACAATTTTCCCCAAACACCTTGAATTCAAAAATCTCATTCTATATTCTCTACTACATATTATCTCACATATGCAACCTCATCAGATAGTTTTGAACATAATACAACCAATAAACATCCATCTTTAAAACGTACTCATACTCATATCTTATGATCCTTTATAAAGTTAAAATCTTTAGCATTATATACAACATAGTCACACAAATCCTCTTTGAATTCAACTTATGTCACACACACGTGCACGCGTCCACACAAATAATATTCCTCTTTTGAGATCCTTAAAATTGTATATATTTTTTCAATATTGGGAGACTATTGTTGAAGCGGTAAAGCAGCTAGCAAAAGTAAGTATTTTGTTTTATCGTCTCCATAGGGATTAGTGCGAAATCAAATGTCGTTTAACGATCTCTACGTTTCTAAGCTTGGGTTTGTAAAATTTGAATTTAAAAGCTAAACTGCATAAAATGAATGATTAAATAAATAAGGCTTCAGAGAGATTTGAGAGCTTTACATGATTGAATTTCATCCACCATACGAACATGTAATTTACCAACCAATTATGCACAATCTAAACACTCATCAATATCATCACGTATCTTTCACATCAATGTTCATGTCTTAAGCATTGACGAGAGTTCTACCGTATTGTTTAATCGACGATCTCTCGGCCTATCAAACAATACGGAGCATTAATATTTGATACCCATGCGAATGTAAAACCTAAATCTATGTCTAGAGTTTATAATCTAACAGATGATTATCCTAGATCTAGATTCGAAGAGTATTTCTCAATAAAGGTTCAAATCAATAGATAAACAAGTAAACAAGGATAACATCGATATAGATTCGTGAATAGATCATACATAACGTCATGATTAATAAAAATATATACTATAAAAGTTAACTTACATACAATCCCAATAAGAAAGAGATTACAAGGAGAATAATGAAGATGAACAAACATCCATCACGATTTCCCAACAATAGAGGCAAATCCAACTCTGAATCTTCAAGAAGTATCCTAACTTGTACTTGTAGTTTTCTAAGTATCTATCTCTCCTAACTACAAAAAATGGTGTTGATGGAATTAGGGTTAAAAATGAATAAATAGGGGCGGAAAAAGTGGAATTGCGCTAAGCCCTATCAGAGCCCGCTTAGCGCGATCAGCAAAAATAACTTAAAATCCCTTGATTTGTGCTAAGAGCGCTCCTAGCACAATCCTAGCGTGAATTTCCCAATGTGCCTTCCTTTTGTTTCTCTAAGCGCGCTAGGGCCGCGCATAGCCTAAATGACAGAACTTTTATTCCCAAAATTGCATCTTGAAGCTTTACTTTTGCCTATAAAGCGTCCAATGCTTCAACCATGCAAGGAAATATACAAAGAGAGATGAGAACTATCAAACTAAGCGATATTTATATGATAACATAAACTATACAATATATACGCAAAAGTTGAGGTGTATGCATGAAAAACAATTTAAACAAGTCAATAAGTGCCAATTATTCACACACAAAATTACCAAAATTTAGCATTTATCAATCTCTCCCCAACTTAGAACTTGTTTATCCTCAAACAAGAAACAATTACCCTAAATAAAACAAAAGCAATCACCAAGCAATCATGATCAATAAGTTTTTACAAACGGAAGCAAATGCATGGTTTAAATTTCAAAAGTACAAGCAAAACAATGCTTACCACTATACTACAATGATACCATGACTATGAAACATCTAGATCAAATTATGTATTTTTCAAAAAAAAAATCCTATCGAAAGCATAAAACACAAATCACAGGGACTTCAAGGGTTGTAATGTGGCTTGGGTAACAAAGAAATGTCATTTCTAAGGGTAATTGAAATAAAAATATTGTCTGGTCATATGGGAGTGATCACTTATCACAATCTCAAGCATTCACAAATTTCATTCACCTTTTTCTCATTGCACAATTGTTACACCTTTTTGTTGAAGCGGTAAAGCAATAAGTAAAAGTAAGTATTTTGATTTTTTATCGTCTCCATACGGATTAGTGCGACATCAAATGTCGTTCAACGGTCTCTACGATTTTAAGCTTAAGTTTAAGGATGTTTAAAAGTAAAATGAATAAATAAATAAATAAAGCTTCAGAGAGATCTGAGAGCTTTACAGGATTGAATTTCATTCACTATACGAACATGTAATTTACCAATCAATTATGCACAATCTAAAGATTCATCAATATCATCATGTATCGCTCACAACAGAGTTCATGTCTGCAACTTCCATTGAGAGTTCTACTGTATTGTTTAATAGATGATCTCTCAGCCTATCAAACAATACGGAGCATTAAGATTCGATACCCCACGCGAATGTTAAACCTAAATCTATGTCTAGAGTTTAAAATCCAACAAATGATTATCTTAGATCTAGATTCGAAGAGTACTTCCCAATAACAGTTTAAATCAATAGATAAACAAGTAAACATGGATAACATCGATATAGATTCATGAATAGATCATACATAACGCCATGATTAATAAAAATACATACTATAAAAGTTAACTTACATACAATCCCAACAAGAAAGAGATTACAAGGAGAAGAATGAAGATGAATTAACATCCACTGCGATTTCCCAACAATGGAGGCAAATCCAACTTTGGATCTTCAAGAAGCATCCTAACTTGTTGTTTTCTAAGTATCTATGTCTCCTAACTACAAAAAGTAGTGTTGATTGAATTGGGATTAAAATTTCCCAAAATCATACCCTAAAAATCTATGTACAAATGAATAAATAGGGGCTGAAAAAGTGGAATTGCGCTAAGCCCTATCAGAGCCCGTTTTGTGCGATCAACAAAAATAACTTACACTGCCTTGATTCGCGCTAAGTGTGCTCCTAACACACTCCTAGCGCGGATTTCCCAATGTCCCTGCCTTTTGTTTTCTCTAAGCATGCTAGGACCGCGCTTAGCCTAAGTGACAAAACTTTTATTCCTAAAATTGCATTTTGAAGCTTTAGTTTTGCCTATCTAGCGTCCAATGCTTCAATCATGCAAGGAAACCTACAAAAAGAGATGAAAACTATCAAACTAAGCGATATTTACATGATAACTCAAACTATACAATATATACGCAAAAGTTGAGGTGTATGCATGAAAATCAATTCAAACAAGTCAATAAGTTCCAATTATTCACTTACAAAATTACCACAATTTAGCACTTATCAACTATATGCAATGCTTTGTTTAGGTTGGTTTATACTAGAAACCAACCTTTTTTTTTCTTAGAGTTTCCATCATTATTCTTATATTTATTATATAAATCAAATCTATTACATCGTTAATTAATATCGCATCATTCAATATGAACTCATAATTTGAATCTTCAAGCATGTGATTCAAAGAATTGTCTTCACTTATATTTCTAGCCTCATTCATATATTCACATGCTTCAAGTGTCTCCCTTATTGGTACATCATTGATAAATGGTTGTGTCTCCATTGATCGATCCTTAAATGGTATAGTAGAATTTGAACCTTAACTAATTGGGTCTCAAATAATATATCATTCTCAATTGGTACATCATTGTTTTGGGCCTCTTCACCTTTCTCAATGATCTTAAGATCAACTAGTCCATGCCAAAGTTGAAGGATAATATAATACTGAAAAATAAGGTGCAACAAGTACAAGCCTATTTTGCTATTAGCTTCTATAAAACCTACCATTTTTAGAGCTACATCATCATCTATCAACAACATTAATACCCACATCAACTTTGTAACACATTTCATTAGCTTTCGTGTATCTCGTCTCTTTAACAAAAGTCACAATTTCAAATTATCCCTAAAAGTCATTATCACACTTCCATTCAGATACACATCTAACATAAGTGTCATTTTCCTCAAAATACCAACTACGGTGTAAGTCAATAAAGCATCAAGACATATTACCTAAAATGTGACATTAAATAAGAAAAACAAAACAAGGAGGAATGAAAATCTAAAAAATAATATTATATATAAAGTTTGCAGACAAAATAGCATATTTTATTCCATTAAATTAACAGGGAATTACATAGTACTTTCAATAAAAGAAATTATAAAGTAAACAGAATCAAAAGTCCCTCTGATTACATAAAAAAATATAAAAATCAATTAAAATTTTAGAAAATTAAAAAATTAACTTTAAGCAACTCTAGAATAAGGAAAACAACATATTTTTGTACAAGAACCAACAAACTAACTTTTGCAAGTTTGAAACTTTTCTTCTTTACATTTCTCTTCAATTTCTTAACATACCTCGTAACTAAACCCTAATTTTGAAACATCATTGCACATGATGGACACACTAACATAATGTTTCATGGCATGTGACATATTTAGGCATGACAACATAACCCGTATCGGCGGGTACCCATCCGAACCCGGTCCGAAGTTGACGGGGAAAACCCGCTTTGACTGGGTTTGGGTTCGGGTTTGGATTTTCCCCGATTATAAAATATGAGGATGAGTCGGGTAATGGGGACACTAGTACCCACCCCGAACCCGCTCCGTTTATTTCATTATGTACAATATTATTTATTTTTGATAATTTAGAATATTAAATATGCGGTCAATGTTTTGATATCTTAATTTGAATTTATTATTTAAAATATTTGAAATGTATGTATGAAATTGTTTTTGATGGTTTTATTTTATTATTTGTAATTGATTTTATTTTAGAAAAAATATATAATTCTATTAAAAAAATTGATTTCACTAAATGAATGGTGGCGAGGCGGGGATACTCAAACCCAACTCGAATCCGTTTGGGACGGGTTTGGGTTTTGATTCTCAATTCACGTTTGGGTTTGGAGCGGAGAACGGAGATTGTTTAGGGATTCAGATTTAGATTTGAGAAAGGTAAAAACCGTCTCCGACCCACCCCGTTGTCATGCCTAGACATATTTAATGGATACACCAATTTTTTTTTATAAAAATACTTCATTAAAAAAATATGATATAGTGACTTTGTGAGAAAATTGTTCTCTAATTTTCTCTCTCACATTAGTTATCCCTCTTTCTTTTTACTTTTTTCTTTATAAGAAATGTCTAAAGTCACAAAAAGTCAAAAACTTTGAATCCCTTCATTAAAAAAACTAACATTTTAAATAAATATAGACATAAATATTAGTTTAATATAATAATCTATTATAAATGTAAAAATTAAAAGATTAGATAATACATTTAACTTTATATATAACAAACCAAAAACTTAAATAAACCATAATTTTATTATTGTTGAAAAATGTCCTTTGATCGTTTGATATCCCCGCAAGAAGTTAATTTAAAGCATATTTTAGCATAAGTACTTTCTTTATCTTGATAATATGTAATGCTTAAAACAACTCATCGTTACTTAATAGTATTATCCTTTTATTTTATTTGATTGTAAAGTTAACATTAGTACAAACGTTTAACGAAAACTTACAGTTGTTGTGAATGTCCTTTTTTTTCTTCCTAATGAAGTTTCGACAATATGAAATGTTTTAATGCGAGGAATCTATCATAAAAGCATTTTCAATGGTATAAAACAGGATTTTATATAAGAATGAATTAGTTCCTTAATTATTATTTTACTTATTAAGCATTTAATAATAAACTGGATTACATATATTCTGTTAAAGAAATTTTTAATTAAGATATATAATATTGGAATAAAAATTATTTAATACAAATAAAAATGTATAAACACATGGGTTATTTATTTTTATTTTTTAAAAGTTGTGGATTAACTGCATAAAGTAAAGTATGATTTGATA